>NW_027490643.1:0-86176 GCF_050948175.1 Xylocopa sonorina | reverse complement strand
AAGTGTTGCATTTACATTCATTTGAAGTGTTGACGAGGAATACATAACACTTCGCAAATCATATTATATCTTACCATGAAACATAGAAATGAGATGCGATATCGCGTTTTAAAAAGCATTTGAACCCTATTGCTTCGATACGTAGACATCTGCAAACGCTATTTCCTTGCTAGGAAGTGTCGCATTTACATTTATTTGAAGTGTAGACGAGGAATACATAACACTTCGCAAATCATATTATATCTTACCATGAAACATAGAAGTGAGATGCGATATCGCGTTTTAAGAAGCATTTGAACACTAGTGCTACGATACCTAGATATCTGCAGACGCTATTTCTTAGCAAGGAAGTGTCGCATTTACATTCATTTGAAGTGTAGACGAGGAATACATGATACTTCGCAAATCATATTATATCTTACCATGAAACATAGAAATGAGATGCGATATCGCGTTTTAAGGATCATAACAACTCTATTGCTACGATACGTAGACATCTGCAAACGCTATTTCCTTGCAAGGAAGTGTTGCATTTACATTCATTTGAAGTGTTGACGAGGAATACATAACACTTCGCAAATCATATTATATCTTACCATGAAACATAGAAATGAGATGCGATATCGCGTTTTAAGAAGCGTTAGAACTCTATTGCTACGAAACGTAGACATCTGCAAACGCTATTTCCTTGCAAGGAAGTGTCGCATTTACATTCATTTGAAGTGTAGACGAGGAATACATGACACTTCGCAAATCATATTATATCTTGCCATGAAACATAAAAATGAGATGCGATATCGCGTTTTAAGAAGCTTTAGAACACTATTGCTACGATACCTAGACATCTGCAGACGCTATTTCTTAGCAAGGAAGTGTCGCATTTACATTCATTTGAAGTGTAGACGAGGAATACATGATACTTCGCAAATCATATTATATCTTACCATGAAACATAGAAATGAGATGCGATATCGCGTCTTAAGAATCATAAGAACTCCATTGCTACGATACGTAGACATCTGCAAACGCTATTTCCTAGCGAGGAAATGTCGCATTCACATTCATTTGAAGTGTAGACGAGGAATACATAACACTTCGCAAATCATATTATACCTTACCATGAAACATAGAAATGAGATGCGATATCGCGTTTTAAGGATCATAAGAACTCTATTGCTACGATACGTAGACATCTGCAAACGCTATTTCCTTGCAAGGAAGTGTCGCATTTACATTCATTTGAAGTGTTGACGAGGAATACATAACACTTCGCAAATCATATTATATCTTACCATGAAACATATAAATGAGATGCGATATCGCGTTTTAAGAAGCGTTAGAACTCTATTGCTACGAAACGTAGACATCTGCAAACGCTATTTCCTTGCAAGGAAGTGTCGCATTTACATTCATTTGAAGTGTAGACGAGGAATACATGACACTTCGCAAATCATATTATATCTTACCATGAAACATAGAAATGAGATGCGATATCGCGTTCTAAGATGCATCAGAAATCCATTGCTACGATACGTAGACATCTGCAAACGCTATTTCCTTGCAAGGAAGTGTCGCATTTACATTCATTTGAAGTGTAGACGAGGAATACATGACACTTCGCAAATCGTATTATATCTTACCATGAAACATAGAAATGAGATGCGATATCGCGTTCTAAGAAGCATCAGAAATCCATTGCTACGATACGTAGATATCTGCAAACGCTATTTCCTTGCGAGGAAGTGTCGCATTTACATTCATTTGATGTGTAGACGAGGAATACATAACACATCGCAAATCATATTATATCTTACCATGAAACATAGAAATGAGATGCGATATCGCGTTTTAAGAAGCTTTAGAACTCTATTGCTTCGATACGTAGACATTTGCAAACGCTATTTCCTTGCAAGGAAGTGTCGCATTTACATTCATTTGAAGTGTAGACGAGGAATACATGACACTTCGCAAATCGTATTATATCTTACCATGAAACATAGAAATGAGATGCGATATCGCGTTCTAAGAAGCATCAGAAATCCATTGCTACGATACGTAGATATCTGCAAACGCTACTTCCTTGCGAGGAAGTGTCGCATTTACATTCATTTGATGTGTAGACGAGGAATACATAACACATCGCAAATCTTATTATACCTTACCATGAAACATAGAAATGAAATGCGATATCGTGTTTTAAGGATCATAAGGACTCTATTGCTACGATACGTAGACATCTGCAAACGCTATTTCCTTGCAAGGAAGTGTCGCATTTACATACATATGAATCGTAGACGAGGAATGCATAACACTTCGCAATGAATATTATATCCTATCATGAAACATAGATATGAGATGCAATATCTCGTTTTAAGAAGCACTTCAACTCTATTGCTTCGATACGTAGATATCTGCAAACGCTATTTCCTTGCAAGGAAGTGTCGCATTTTCATTCATTTGAAGTGTAGACGAGGAATGCATAACACTTCGCAATGAATATTATATCTTATCATGAAACATAGATATGAGATGCAATATCTCGTTTTAAGAAGCATTTGAACTCTATTGCTTCGATATGTAGACATCTGCAAACGCTATTTCCTTGCTAGGAAGTGTCGCATTTACATTCATTTGAAGTGTAGACGAGGAATACATAACACTTCGCAAATCATATTATATCTTACCATGAAACATAGAAGTGAGATGCGATATCGCGTTTTAAGAAGCATTTGAACACTATTGCTACGATACCTAGACATCTGCAGACGCTATTTCTTAGCAAGGAAGTGTCGCATTTACATTCATTTGAAGTGTAGACGAGGAATACATGATACTTCGCAAATCATATTATATCTTACCATGAAACATAGAAATGAGATGCGATATCGCGTCTTAAGAATCATAAGAACTCCATTGCTACGATACGTAGACATCTGCAAACGCTATTTCCTAGCGAGGAAATGTCGCATTCACATTCATCTGAAGTGTGGCCGAGGAATACGTAACACTTCGCAAATCATATTATATCTTACAATGAAACATTTAAATGAGATGCAATATCGCGTTTTAAGAATCATAAGATCTCTATTGCTTCGATACGTAGACATCTGCAAACGCTATTTCCTTGCAAGGAAGTGTCGCATTTACATTCAATTGAAGTGTAGACGAGGAATACATGATACTTCGCAAATCATATTATATCTTACCATGAAACATAGAAATGAGATGCGATATCGCGTTTTAAGAAGCATTTGAACCCTATTGCTTCGATACGTAGACATCTGCAAACGCTATTTCCTTGCTAGGAAGTGTCGCATTTACATTCATTTGAAGTGTAGACGAGGAATACATAACACTTCGCAAATCATATTATATCTTACCATGAAACATAGAAGTGAGATGCGATATCGCGTTTTAAGAAGCATTTGAACACTAGTGCTACGATACCTAGACATCTGCAGACGCTATTTCTTAGCAAGGAAGTGTCGCATTTACATTCATTTGAAGTGTAGACGAGGAATACATGATACTTCGCAAATCATATTAAATCTTACCATGAAACATAGAAATGAGATGCGATATCGCGTTTTAAGGATCATAAGAACTCTATTGCTACGATACGTAGACATCTGCAAACGCTATTTCCTTGCAAGGAAGTGTCGCATTTACATTCATTTGAAGTGTAGACGAGGAATACATGACACTTCGCAAATCATATTATATCTTGCCATGAAACATAGAAATGAGATGCGATATCGCGTTTTAAGAAGCTTTAGAACACTATTGCTACGATACCTAGACATCTGCAGACGCTATTTCTTAGCAAGGAAGTGTCGCATTTACATTCATTTGAAGTGTAGACGAGGAATACATGATACTTCGCAAATCATATTATATCTTACCATGAAACATAGAAATGAGATGCGATATCGCGTCTTAAGAATCATAAGAACTCCATTGCTACGATACGTAGACATCTGCAAACGCTATTTCCTAGCGAGGAAATGTCGCATTCACATTCATTTGAAGTGTGGCCGAGGAATACGTAACACTTCGCAAATCATATTATATCTTACAATGAAACATTTAAATGAGATGCAATATCGCGTTTTAAGAATCATAAGATCTCTATTGCTTCGATACGTAGACATCTGCAAACGCTATTTCCTTGCAAGGAAGTGTCGCATTTACATTCAATTGATGTGTAGACGAGGAATACATGATACTTCGCAAATCATATTATATCTTACCATGAAACATAGAAATGAGATGCGATATCGCCTTTTAAGAAGCATTAGAACTCTATTGCTACGATACGTAGACATCTGCAAACGCTATTTCCTTGCTAGGAAGTGTCGCATTTACATTCATTTGAAGTGTAGACGAGGAATACATAACACTTCGCAAATCATATTATATCTAACCATGAAACATAGAAGTGAGATGCGATATCGCGTTTTAAGAAGCATTTGAACACTAGTGCTACGATACCTAGACATCTGCAGACGCTATTTCTTAGCAAGGAAGTGTCGCATTTACATTCATTTGAAGTGTAGACGAGGAATACATGATACTTCGCAAATCATATTATATCTTACCATGAAACATAGAAATGAGATGCGATATCGCGTTTTAAGGATCATAAGAACTCTATTGCTACGATACGTAGACATCTGCAAACGCTATTTCCTTGCAAGGAAGTGTCGCATTTACATTCATTTGAAGTGTAGACGAGGAATACATGACACTTCGCAAATCGTATTATATCTTACCATGAAACATAGAAATGAGATGCGATATCGCGTTCTAAGAAGCATCAGAAATCCATTGCTACGATACGTAGATATCTGCAAACGCTATTTCCTTGCGAGGAAGTGTCGCATTTACATTCATTTGATGTGTAGACGAGGAATACATAACACATCGCAAATCATATTATATCTTACCATGAAACATAGAAATGAGATGCGATATCGCGTTTTAAGAAGCATTAGAACTCTATTGCTACGATACGTAGACATCTGCAAACGCTATTTCCTTGCAAGGAAGTGTCGCATTTACATTCATTTGAAGTGTTGACGAGGAATACATAACACTTCGCAAATCATATTATATCTTACCATGAAACATATAAATGAGATGCGATATCGCGTTTTAAGAAGCGTTAGAACTCTATTGCTACGAAACGTAGACATCTGCAAACGCTATTTCCTTGCAAGGAAGTGTCGCATTTACATTCATTTGAAGTGTAGACGAGGAATACATGACACTTCGCAAATCATATTATATCTTACCATGAAGCATAGAAATGAGATGCGATATCGCGTTTTAAGAAGCGTTAGAACTCTATTGCTACGATACGTAGACATCTGCAAACGCTATTTCCTTGCAAGGAAGTGTCGCATTTACATTCATTTGAAGTGTAGACGAGGAATACATAACACTTCGCAATGAATATT
Organism: Xylocopa sonorina; assembly: GCF_050948175.1. Classification (NCBI taxonomy): domain Eukaryota; kingdom Metazoa; phylum Arthropoda; class Insecta; order Hymenoptera; family Apidae; genus Xylocopa; species Xylocopa sonorina. Next base: position 80,717 of record NW_027490643.1, on the reverse strand, counting down.
ATATCTTATCATGAAACATAGATATGAGATGCAATACCTCGATTTAAGAATCATAAGAACTCTATTGCTACGATACGTAGACATCTGCAAACGCTATTTCCTTGCAAGGATGTGTCGCATTTACATTCATTTGAAGTGTAGACGAGGAATACATGATACTTCGCAAATCATATTATATCTTACCATGAAACATAGAAACGAGGTGCGATATCGCGTTGTAAGAAGCATTTGAACTCTATTGCTTCGATACGTAGACATCTGCAAACGCTATTTCCTTGCAAGGAAGTGTCGCATTTACATTCATTTGAAGTGTAGACGAGGAATACATAACACTTCGCAATGAATATTATATCTTATCATGAAACATAGATATGAGATGCAATACCTCGTTTTAAGAAGCATTTGAACTCTATTGCTTCGATACGTAGACATCTGCAAACGTTATTTCCTTGCAAGGAAGTGTCGCATTTACATTCATTTGAAGTGTAGACGAGGAATTCATGACACTTCGCAAATCATATTATATCTTACCATGAAACATAGAAATGAGATGCGAAATCGCGTTTTAAAAAGCATTAGAACTCTATTGCTACGATACGTAGACATCTGCAAACGCTATTTCCTTGCAAGGAAGTGTCGCATTTACATTCATTTGAAGTGTAGACGAGGAATACATAACACTTCGCAAATCATATTATATCTTACCATGAAACATAGAAATGAGATGCGATATCGCGTTTTAAGAATCATAAGAACTCTATTGCTACGATACGTAGACATCTGCAAACGCTATTTCCTTGCAAGGAAGTGTCGCATTTACATTCATCTGAGGTGTAGACGAGGAATACATGACACTTCGCAAATCATATTATATCTTACCATGAAGCATAGAAATGAGATGCGATATCGCGTTTTAAGAAGCGTTAGAACTCTATTGCTACGATACGTAGACATCTGCAAACGCTATTTCCTTGCAAGGAAGTGTCGCATTTACATTCATTTGAAGTGTTGACGAGGAATACATAACACTTCGCAAATCATATTATATCTTACCATGAAACATATAAATGAGATGCGATATCGCGTTTTAAGAAGCGGTAGAACTCTATTTCTACGAAACGTAGACATCTGCAAACGCTATTTCCTTGCAAGGAAGTGTCGCATTTACATTCATTTGAAGTGTTGACGAGGAATACATAACACTTCGCAAATCATATTATATCTTACCATGAAACATAGAAATGAGATGCAATATCGCGTTCTAAGAAGCATCAGAAATCCATTGCTACGAAACGTAGACATCTGCAAACGCTATTTCCTTGCAAGGAAGTGTCGCATTTACATTCATTTGAAGTGTAGACGAGGAATACATAACACTTCGCAAATCATATTATACCTTACCATGAAACATAGAAATGAGATGCGATATCGCGTTTTAAGGATCATAAGAACTCTATTGCTACGATACGTAGACATCTGCAAACGCTATTTCCTTGCAAGGAAGTGTCGCATTTACATTCATTTGAAGTGTTGACGAGGAATACATAACACTTCGCAAATCATATTATATCTTACCATGAAACATATAAATGAGATGCGATATCGCGTTTTAAGAAGCGTTAGAACTCTATTGCTACGAAACGTAGACATCTGCAAACGCTATTTCCTTGCAAGGAAGTGTCGCATTTACATTCATTTGAAGTGTAGACGAGGAATACATGACACTTCGCAAATCATATTATATCTTACCATGAAGCATAGAAATGAGATGCGATATCGCGTTTTAAGAAGCGTTAGAACTCTATTGCTACGATACGTAGACATCTGCAAACGCTATTTCCTTGCAAGGAAGTGTCGCATTTACATTCATTTGAAGTGTTGACGAGGAATACATAACACTTCGCAAATCATATTATATCTTACCATGAAACATAGAAATGAGATGCGATATCGCGTCTTAAGAATCATAAGAACTCCATTGCTACGATACGTAGACATCTGCAAACGCTATTTCCTAGCGAGGAAATGTCGCATTCACATTCATTTGAAGTGTGGCCGAGGAATACGTAACACTTCGCAAATCATATTATATCTTACAATGAAACATTTAAATGAGATGCAATATCGCGTTTTAAGAATCATAAGATCTCTATTGCTTCGATACGTAGACATCTGCAAACGCTATTTCCTTGCAAGGAAGTGTCGCATTTACATTCAATTGAAGTGTAGACGAGGAATACATGATACTTCGCAAATCATATTATATCTTACCATGAAACATAGAAATGAGATGCGATATCGCGTTTTAAGAAGCATTTGAACCCTATTGCTTCGATACATAGACATCTGCAAACGCTATTTCTTAGCAAGGAAGTGTCGCATTTACATTCATTTGAAGTGTAGACGAGGAATACATGATACTTCGCAAATCATATTATATCTTACCATGAAACATAGAAATGAGATGCGATATCGCGTTTTAAGGATCATAAGAACTCTATTGCTACGATACGTAGACATCTGCAAACGCTATTTCCTTGCAAGGAAGTGTTGCATTTACATTCATTTGAAGTGTTGACGAGGAATACATAACACTTCGCAAATCATATTATATCTTACCATGAAACATAGAAATGAGATGCGATATCGCGTTTTAAGAAGCGTTAGAACTCTATTGCTACGAAACGTAGACATCTGCAAACGCTATTTCCTTGCAAGGAAGTGTCGCATTTACATTCATTTGAAGTGTAGACGAGGAATACATGACACTTCGCAAATCATATTATATCTTGCCATGAAACATAGAAATGAGATGCGATATCGCGATTTAAGAAGCTTTAGAACACTATTGCTACGATACCTAGACATCTGCAGACGCTATTTCTTAGCAAGGAAGTGTCGCATTTACATTCATTTGAAGTGTAGACGAGGAATACATGATACTTCGCAAATCATATTATATCTTACCATGAAACATAGAAATGAGATGCGATATCGCGTCTTAAGAATCATAAGAACTCCATTGCTACGATACGTAGACATCTGCAAACGCTATTTCCTAGCGAGGAAATGTCGCATTCACATTCATTTGAAGTGTGGCCGAGGAATACGTAACACTTCGCAAATCATATTATATCTTACAATGAAACATTTAAATGAGATGCAATATCGCGTTTTAAGAATCATAAGATCTCTATTGCTTCGATACGTAGACATCTGCAAACGCTATTTCCTTGCAAGGAAGTGTCGCATTTACATTCAATTGATGTGTAGACGAGGAATACATGATACTTCGCAAATCATATTATATCTTACCATGAAACATAGAAATGAGATGCGATATCGCCTTTTAAGAAGCATTTGAACCCTATTGCTTCGATACGTAGACATCTGCAAACGCTATTTCCTTGCTAGGAAGTGTCGCATTTACATTCATTTGAAGTGTAGACGAGGAATACATAACACTTCGCAAATCATATTATATCTTACCATGAAACATAGAAGTGAGATGCGATATCGCGTTTTAAGAAGCATTTGAACACTAGTGCTACGATACCTAGACATCTGCAGACGCTATTTCTTAGCAAGGAAGTGTCGCATTTACATTCATTTGAAGTGTAGACGAGGAATACATGATACTTCGCAAATCATATTATATCTTACCATGAAACATAGAAATGAGATGCGATATCGCGTTCTAAGAAGCATCAGAAATCCATTGCTACGATACGTAGACATCTGCAAACGCTATTTCCTTGCAAGGAAGTGTCGCATTTACATTCATTTGAAGTGTAGACGAGGAATACATAACACTTCGCAAATCATATTATACCTTACCATGAAACATATAAATGAGATGCGATATCGCGTTTTAAGAAGCGTTAGAACTCTATTGCTACGAAACGTAGACATCTGCAAACGCTATTTCCTTGCAAGGAAGTGTCGCATTTACATTCATTTGAAGTGTAGACGAGGAATACATGACACTTCGCAAATCATATTATATCTTACCATGAAGCATAGAAATGAGATGCGATATCGCGTTTTAAGAAGCGTTAGAACTCTATTGCTACGATACGTAGACATCTGCAAACGCTATTTCCTTGCAAGGAAGTGTCGCATTTACATTCATTTGAAGTGTTGACGAGGAATACATAACACTTCGCAAATCATATTATATCTTTCCATGAAACATAGAAATGAGATGCGATATCGCGTTTTAAGAAGCGTTAGAACTCTATTGCTACGAAACGTAGACATCTGCAAACGCTATTTCCTTGCAAGGAAGTGTCGCATTTACATTCATTTGAAGTGTAGACGAGGAATACATGACACTTCGCAAATCATATTATATCTTACCATGAAACATAGAAATGAGATGCGATATCGCGTTCTAAGATGCATCAGAAATCCATTGCTACGATACGTAGACATCTGCAAACGCTATTTCCTTGCAAGGAAGTGTCGCATTTACATTCATTTGAAGTGTAGACGAGGAATACATGACACTTCGCAAATCGTATTATATCTTACCATGAAACATAGAAATGAGATGCGATATCGCGTTCTAAGAAGCATCAGAAATCCATTGCTACGAAACGTAGACATCTGCAAACGCTATTTCCTTGCAAGGAAGTGTCGCATTTACATTCATTTGAAGTGTAGACGAGGAATACATGACACTTCGCAAATCATATTATATCTTACCATGAAGCATAGAAATGAGATGCGATATCGCGTTTTAAGAAGCGTTAGAACTCTATTGCTACGATACGTAGACATCTGCAAACGCTATTTCCTTGCAAGGAAGTGTCGCATTTACATTCATTTGAAGTGTAGACGAGGAATACATAACACTTCGCAATGAATATTATATCTTATCATGAAACATAGATATGAGATGCAATACCTCGTTTTAAGAATCATAAGAACTCTATTGCTACGATACGTAGACATCTGCAAACGCTATTTCCTTGCTAGGAAGTGTCGCATTTACACTCATTTGAATCGTATGCGAGGAATGCATAACACTTCGCAATGAATATTATATATTATCATGAAACATAGATATGAGATGCAATATCTCGTTTTAAGAAGCATTTGAACTCTATTGCTTCGATACGTAGACATCTGCAAACGCTATTTCCTTGCAAGGATGTGTCGCATTTACATTCATTTGAAGTGTAGACGAGGAATACATGATACTTCGCAAATCATATTATATCTTACCATGAAACATAGAAACGAGGTGCGATATCGCGTTGTAAGAAGCATTTGAACTCTATTGCTTCGATACGTAGACATCTGCAAACGCTATTTCCTTGCAAGGAAGTGTCGCATTTACATTCATTTGAAGTGTAGACGAGGAATACATAACACATCGCAAATCATATTATATCTTACCATGAAACATAGAAATGAGATGCGATGTCGCGTTTTAAGAAGCATTAGAACACTATTGCTACCATAGGTAGACATTCGCAAACGCTACTTCCTTGCAAGGAAGTGTCGCTTTTACATTCATTTGAATCGTAGACGAGGAATGCATAACACTTCGCAATGAATATTATATCTTATCATGAAACATAGATATGAGATGCAATACCTCGTTTTAAGAAGCATTTGAACTCTATTGCTTCGATACGTAGACATCTGCAAACGTTATTTCCTTGCTAGGAAGTGTCGCATTTACACTCATTTGAATCGTAGGCGAGGAATGCATAACACTTCGCAATGAATATTATATATTATCATGAAACATAGATATGAGATGCAATATCTCGTTTTAAGAAGCATTTGAACTCTATTGCTTCGATACGTAGACATCTGCAAACGCTATTTCCTTGCAAGGAAGTGTCGCATTTACATTCATTTGAAGTGTAGACGAGGAATACATGACACTTCGCAATTCATATCATATCTTACCATGAAACATAGAAATGAGATGCGATATCACGTTTTAAAAGCATTAGAAATCTATTGCTACGATACACAGACATCTGCAAACGCTATTTCCTAGCAAAGAAGTGTCGCATTTACATTCATTTGAAGTGTAGGCGAGGAATACATAACACATCGCAAATCATATTATATCTTACCATGAAACATAGAAATGAGATGCGATGTCGCGTTTTAAGAAGCATTAGAACACTATTGCTACGATAGGTAGACATTTGCAAACGCTACTTCCTTGCAAGGAAGTGTCGCAATTACATTCATTTGAATCGTAGACGAGGAATGCATAACACTTCGCAAATCATATTATATCTTACCATGAAGCATAGAAGTGAGATGCGATATCGCGTTTTAAGAAGCATTTGAACACTATTGCTACGATACCTAGACATCTGCAGACGCTATTTCTTAGCAAGGAAGTGTCGCATTTACATTCATTTGAAGTGTAGACGAGGAATACATGATACTTCGCAAATCAAATTATATCTTACCATGAAACATAGAAATGAGATGCGATATCGCGTCTTAAGAATCATAAGAACTCCATTGCTACGATACGTAGACATCTGCAAACGCTATTTCCTAGCGAGGAAATGTCGCATTCACATTCATTTGAAGTGTGGCCGAGGAATACGTAACACTTCGCAATTCATATTATATCTTACAATGAAACATTTAAATGAGATGCAACATCGCGTTTTAAGAATCATAAGATTTCTATTGCTTCGATACGTAGACATCTGCAAACGCTATTTCCTTGCTAGGAAGTGTCGCATTTACATTCATTTGAAGTGTAGACGAGGAATACATAACACTTCGCAAATCATATTATATCTTACCATGAAACATAGAAGTGAGATGCGATATCGCGTTTTAAGAAGCATTTGAACACTAGTGCTACGATACCTAGACATCTGCAGACGCTATTTCTTAGCAAGGAAGTGTCGCATTTACATTCATTTGAAGTGTAGACGAGGAAGACATGATACTTCGCAAATCATATTATATCTTACCATGCAACATAGAAATGAGATGCGATATCGCGTTTTAAGGATCATAAGAACTCTATTGCTACGATACGTAGACATCTGCAAACGCTATTTCCTTGCAAGGAAGTGTCGCATTTACATTCATTTGAAGTGTTGACGAGGAATACATAACACTTCTCAAATCATATTATATCTTACCATGAAACATAGAAATGAGATGCGATATCGCGTTTTAAGAAGCGTTAGAACTCTATTGCTACGAAACGTAGACATCTGCAAACGCTATTTCCTTGCAAGGAAGTGTCGCATTTACATTCATTTGAAGTGTAGACGAGGAATACATGACACTTCGCAAATCATATTATATCTTGCCATGAAACATGGAAATGAGATGCGATATCGCGTTTTAAGAAGCTTTAGAACTCTATTGCAACGATACGTAGACATCTGCAAACGCTACATCCTTGCAAGGAAGTGTCGCATTTACATTCATTTGAAGTGTAGACGAGGAATACATAACACATCGCAAATCATATTATATCTTACCATGAAACATAGAAATGAGATGCGATGTCGCGTTTTAAGAAGCATTAGAACACTATTGCTACGATAGGTAGACATTTGCAAACGCTACTTCCTTGCAAGGAAGTGTCGCATTTACATTCATTTGAATCGTAGACGAGGAATGCATAACACTTCGCAAATCATATTATATCTTACCATGAAACATAGAAACGAGGTGCGATATCGCGTTGTAAGAAGCATTTGAACTCTATTGCTACGATACGTAGACATCTGCAAACGCTATTTCCTTGCAAGGAAGTGTCGCATTTACATTCATTTGAAGTGTAGACGAGGAATACATAACACTTCGCAATGAATATTATATCTTATCATGAAACATAGATATGAGATGCAATACCTCGTTTTAAGAATCATAAGAACTCTATTGCTACGATACGTAGACATCTGCAAACGCTATTTCCTTGCTAGGAAGTGTCGCATTTACACTCATTTGAATCGTAGGCGAGGAATGCATATCACTTCGCAATGAATATTATATATTATCATGAAACATAGATATGAGATCCAATATCTCGTTTTAAGAAGCATTTGAACTCTATTGCTTCGATACGTAGACATCTGCAAACGCTATTTCCTTGCAAGGAAGTGTCGCATTTACATTCATTTGAAGTGTAGACGAGGAATACATGACACTTCGCAAATCATATCATATCTTACCATGAAACATTGAAATGAGATGCGATATCACGTTTTAAAAGCATTAGAAATCTATTGCTACGATACACAGACATCTGCAAACGCTATTTCCTAGCAAAGAAGTGTCGCATTTACATTCATTTGAAGTGTAGGCGAGGAATACATAACACATCGCAAATCATATTATATCTTACCATGAAACATAGAAATGAGATGCGATGTCGCGTTTTAAGAAGCATTAGAACACTATTGCTACGATAGGTAGACATTTGCAAACGCTACTTCCTTGCAAGGAAGTGTCGCAATTACATTCATTTGAATCGTAGACGAGGAATGCATAACACTTCGCAAATCATATTATATCTTACCATGAAGCATAGAAGTGAGATGCGATATCGCGTTTTAAGAAGCATTTGAACACTATTGCTACGATACCTAGACATCTGCAGACGCTATTTCTTAGCAAGGAAGTGTCGCATTTACATTCATTTGAAGTGTAGACGAGGAATACATGATACTTCGCAAATCATATTATATCTTACCATGAAACATAGAAATGAGATGCGATATCGCGTCTTAAGAATCATAAGAACTCCATTGCTACGATACGTAGACATCTGCAAACGCTATTTCCTAGCGAGGAAATGTCGCATTCACATTCATTTGAAGTGTGGCCGAGGAATACGTAACACTTCGCAATTCATATTATATCTTACAATGAAACATTTAAATGAGATGCAACATCGCGTTTTAAGAATCATAAGATCTCTATTGCTTCGATACGTAGACATCTGCAAACGCTATTTCCTTGCAAGGAAGTGTCGCATTTACATTCATTTGAAGTGTAGACGAGGAATACATGACACTTCGCAAATCGTATTATATCTTACCATGAAACATAGAAATGAGATGCGATATCGCGTTCTAAGAAGCATCAGAAATCCATTGCTACGATACGTAGATATCTGCAAACGCTATTTCCTTGCGAGGAAGTGTCGCATTTACATTCATTTGATGTGTGGACGAGGAATACATAACACATCGCAAATCATATTATATCTTACCATGAAACATAGAAATGAGATGCGATATCGCGTTTTAAGAAGCATTAGAACTCTATTGCTACGATACGTAGACATCTGCAAACGCTATTTCCTTGCAAGGAAGTGTCGCATTTACATTCATTTGAAGTGTTGACGAGGAATACATAACACTTCGCAAATCATATTATATCTTACCATGAAACATATAAATGAGATGCGATATCGCGTTTTAAGAAGCGTTAGAACTCTATTGCTACGAAACGTAGACATCTGCAAACGCTATTTCCTTGCAAGGAAGTGTCGCATTTACATTCATTTGAAGTGTAGACGAGGAATACATGACACTTCGCAAATCATATTATATCTTACCATGAAACATAGAAATGAGATGCGATATCGCTGTCTAAGAAGCATCAGAAATCCATTGCTACGATACGTAGACATCTGCAAACGCTATATCCTTGCAAGGAACTGTCGCATTTACATTCATTTGAAGTGTAGACGAGGAATACATAACACTTCGCAAATCATATTATACCTTACCATGAAACATAGAAATGAGATGCGATATCGCGTTTTAAGGATCATAGGAACTCTATTGCTACGATACGTAGACATCTGCAAACGCTATTTCCTTGCAAGGATGTGTCGCATTTACATTCATTTGAAGTGTTGACGAGGAATACATAACACTTCGCAAATCATATTATATCTTACCATGAAACATATAAATGAGATGCGATATCGCGTTTTATGAAGCGTTAGAACTCTATTGCTACGAAACGTAGACATCTGCAAACGCTATTTCCTTGCAAGGAAGTGTCGCATTTACATTCATTTGAAGTGTAGACGAGGAATACATAACACTTCGCAATGAATATTATATCTTATCATGAAACATAGATATGAGATGCAATACCTCGTTTTAAGAATCATAAGAACTCTATTGCTACGATACGTAGACATCTGCAAACGCTATTTCCTTGCTAGGAAGTGTCGCATTTACACTCATTTGAATCGTAGGCGAGGAATGCATAACACTTCGCAATGAATATTATATATTATCATGAAACATAGATATGAGATGCAATATCTCGTTTTAAGAAGCATTTGAACTCTATTGCTTCGATACGTAGACATCTGCAAACGCTATTTCCTTGCAAGGAAGTGTCGCATTTACATTCATTTGAAGTGTAGACGAGGAATACATGACACTTCGCAAATCATATCATATCTTACCATGAAACATAGAAATGAGATGCGATATCACGTTTTAAAAGCATTAGAAATCTATTGCTACGATACACAGACATCTGCAAACGCTATTTCCTAGCAAAGAAGTGTCGCATTTACATTCATTTGAAGTGTAGGCGAGGAATACATAACACATCGCAAATCATATTATATCTTACCATGAAACATAGAAATGAGATGCGATGTCGCGTTTTAAGAAGCATTAGAACACTATTGCTACGATAGGTAGACATTTGCAAACGCTACTTCCTTGCAAGGAAGTGTCGCAATTACATTCATTTGAATCGTAGACGAGGAATGCATAACACTTCGCAAATCATATTATATCTTACCATGAAGCATAGAAGTGAGATGCGATATCGCGTTTTAAGAAGCATTTGAACACTATTGCTACGATACCTAGACATCTGCAGACGCTATTTCTTAGCAAGGAAGTGTCGCATTTACATTCATTTGAAGTGTAGACGAGGAATACATGATACTTCGCAAATCATATTATATCTTACCATGAAACATAGAAATGAGATGCGATATCGCGTCTTAAGAATCATAAGAACTCCATTGCTACGATACGTAGACATCTGCAAACGCTATTTCCTAGCGAGGAAATGTCGCATTCACATTCATTTGAAGTGTGGCCGAGGAATACGTAACACTTCGCAATTCATATTATATCTTACAATGAAACATTTAAATGAGATGCAACATCGCGTTTTAAGAATCATAAGATCTCTATTGCTTCGATACGTAGACATCTGCAAACGCTATTTCCTTGCAAGGAAGTGTCGCATTTACATTCATTTGAAGTGTAGACGAGGAATACATGACACTTCGCAAATCGTATTATATCTTACCATGAAACATAGAAATGAGATGCGATATCGCGTTCTAAGAAGCATCAGAAATCCATTGCTACGATACGTAGATATCTGCAAACGCTATTTCCTTGCGAGGAAGTGTCGCATTTACATTCATTTGATGTGTAGACGAGGAATACATAACACATCGCAAATCATATTATATCTTACCATGAAACATAGAAATGAGATGCGATATCGCGTTTTAAGAAGCATTAGAACTCTATTGCTACGATACGTAGACATCTGCAAACGCTATTTCCTTGCAAGGAAGTGTCGCATTTACATTCATTTGAAGTGTTGACGAGGAATACATAACACTTCGCAAATCATATTATATCTTACCATGAAACATATAAATGAGATGCGATATCGCGTTTTAAGAAGCGTTAGAACTCTATTGCTACGAAACGTAGACATCTGCAAACGCTATTTCCTTGCAAGGAAGTGTCGCATTTACATTCATTTGAAGTGTAGACGAGGAATACATGACACTTCGCAAATCATATTATATCTTACCATGAAGCATAGAAATGAGATGCGATATAGCGTTTTAAGAAGCGTTAGAACTCTATTGCTACGATACGTAGACATCTGCAAACGCTATTTCCTTGCAAGGAAGTGTCGCATTTACATTCATTTGAAGTGTAGACGAGGAATACATGACACTTCGCAAATCATATTATATCTTGCCATGAAACATAGAAATGAGATGCGATATCGCGTTTTAAGAAGCTTTAGAACTCTATTGCAACGATACGTAGACATCTGCAAACGCTACATCCTTGCAAGGAAGTGTCGCATTTACATTCATTTGTAGTGTAGACGAGGAATACATAACACATCGCAAATCATATTATATCTTACCATGAAACATAGAAATGAGATGCGATGTCGCGTTTTAAGAAGCATTAGAACACTATTGCTACGATAGGTAGACATTTGCAAACGCTACTTCCTTGCAAGGAAGTGTCGCATTTACATTCATTTGAATCGTAGACGAGGAATGCATAACACTTCGCAAATCATATTATATCTTACCATGAAACATAGAAACGAGGTGCGATATCGCGTTGTAAGAAGCATTTGAACTCTATTGCTTCGATACGTAGACATCTGCAAACGCTATTTCCTTGCAAGGAAGTGTCGCATTTACATTCATTTGAAGTGTAGACGAGGAATACATGATACTTCGCAAATCATATTATATCTTACCATGAAACATAGAAACGAGGTGCGATATCGCTTTGTAAGAAGCATTTGAACTCTATTGCTTCGATACGTAGACATCAGCAAACGCTATTTCCTTGCAAGGAAGTGTCGCATTTACATTCATTTGAAGTGTAGACGAGGAATACATAACACATCGCAAATCATATTATATCTTACCATGAAACATAGAAATGAGATGCGATGTCGCGTTTTAAGAAGCATTAGAACACTATTGCTACCATAGGTAGACATTTGCAAACGCTACTTCCTTGCAAGGAAGTGTCGCATTTACATTCATTTGAATCGTAGACGAGGAATGCATAACACTTCGCAATGAATATTATATCTTATCATGAAACATAGATATGAGATGCAATACCTCGTTTTAAGAAGCATTTGAACTCTATTGCTTCGATACGTAGACATCTGCAAACGTTATTTCCTTACAAGGAAGTGTCGCATTTACATTCATTTGAAGTGTAGACGAGGAATTCATGACACTTCGCAAATCATATTATATCTTAACATGAAGCATAGAAATGAGATGCGATATCGCGTTTTAAGAAGCGTTAGAACTCTATTGCTACGATACCTAGACATCTGCAGACGCTATTTCTTAGCAAGGAAGTGTCGCATTTACATTCATTTGAAGTGTAGACGAGGAATACATGATACTTCGCAAATCATATTATATCTTACCATGAAACATAGAAATGAGATGCGATATCGCGTCTTAAGAATCATAAGAACTCCATTGCTACGATACGTAGACATCTGCAAACGCTATTTCCTAGCGAGGAAATGTCGCATTCACATTCATTTGAAGTGTGGCCGAGGAATACGTAACACTTCGCAATTCATATTATATCTTACAATGAAACATTTAAATGAGATGCAACATCGCGTTTTAAGAATCATAAGATCTCTATTGCTTCGATACGTAGACATCTGCAAACGCTATTTCCTTGCAAGGAAGTGTCGCATTTACATTCATTTGAAGTGTAGACGAGGAATACATGACACTTCGCAAATCGTATTATATCTTACCATGAAACATAGAAATGAGATGCGATATCGCGTTCTAAGAAGCATCAGAAATCCATTGCTACGATACGTAGATATCTGCAAACGCTATTTCCTTGCGAGGAAGTGTCGCATTTACATTCATTTGATGTGTAGACGAGGAATACATAACACATCGCAAATCATATTATATCTTACCATGAAACATAGAAATGAGATGCGATATCGCGTTTTAAGAAGCATTAGAACTCTATTGCTACGATACGTAGACATCTGCAAACGCTATTTCCTTGCAAGGAAGTGTCGCATTTACATTCATTTGAAGTGTTGACGAGGAATACATAACACTTCGCAAATCATATTATATCTTACCATGAAACATATAAATGAGATGCGATATCGCGTTTTAAGAAGCGTTAGAACTCTATTGCTACGAAACGTAGACATCTGCAAACGCTATTTCCTTGCAAGGAAGTGTCGCATTTACATTCATTTGAAGTGTAGACGAGGAATACAGGACACTTCGCAAATCATATTATATCTTACCATGAAGCATAGAAATGAGATGCGATATAGCGTTTTAAGAAGCGTTAGAACTCTATTGCTACGATACGTAGACATCTGCAAACGCTATTTCCTTGCAAGGAAGTGTCGCATTTACATTCATTTGAAGTGTAGACGAGGAATACATGACACTTCGCAAATCATATTATATCTTGCCATGAAACATAGAAATGAGATGCGATATCGCGTTTTAAGAAGCTTTAGAACTCTATTGCAACGATACGTAGACATCTGCAAACGCTACATCCTTGCAAGGAAGTGTCGCATTTACATTCATTTGAAGTGTAGACGAGGAATACATAACACATCGCAAATCATATTATATCTTACCATGAAACATAGAAATGAGATGCGATGTCGCGTTTTAAGAAGCATTAGAACACTATTGCTACGATAGGTAGACATTTGCAAACGCTACTTCCTTGCAAGGAAGTGTCGCATTTACATTCATTTGAATCGTAGACGAGGAATGCATAACACTTCGCAAATCATATTATATCTTACCATGAAACATAGAAACGAGGTGCGATATCGCGTTGTAAGAAGCATTTGAACTCTATTGCTTCGATACGTAGACATCTGCAAACGCTATTTCCTTGCAAGGAAGTGTCGCATTTACATTCATTTGAATCGTAGACGAGGAATGCATAACACTTCGCAATGAATATTATATCTTATCATGAAACATAGATATGAGATACAATACCTCGTTTTAAGAAGCATTTGAACTCTATTGCTTCGATACGTAGACATCTGCAATCGCTATTTCCTTGCTAGGAAGTGTCGCATTTACATTCATTTGAAGTGTAGACGAGGAATACATGACACTTCGCAAATCATATTATATCTTACCATGAAACATAGAAATGGGATGCGAAATCGCGTTTTAAGAAGCATTAGAACTCTATTGCTACGATACGTAGACATCTGCAAACGCTATTTCCTTGCAAGGAAGTGTCGCATTTACATTCATTTGAAGTGTAGACGAGGAATACATAACACTTCGCAAAATATATTATATCTTACCATGAAACATAGCAATGAGATGCGATATCACGTTTTAAAAGCATTAGAAATCTATTGCTACGATACACAGACATCTGCAAACGCTATTTCCTTGCAAGGAAGTGTCGCATTTACATTCATTTGAAGTGTAGACGAGGAATACATGACACTTCGCAAATCATATTATATCTTACCATGAAACATAGAAATGAGATGCGATATCGCTGTCTAAGAAGCATCAGAAATCCATTGCTACGATACGTAGACATCTGCAAACGCTATATCCTTGCAAGGAAGTGTCGCATTTACATTCATTTGAAGTGTAGACGAGGAATACATAACACTTCGCAAATCATATTATACCTTACCATGAAACATAGAAATGAGATGCGATATCGCGTTTTAAGGATCATAAGAACTCTATTGCTACGATACGTAGACATCTGCAAACGCTATTTCCTTGCAAGGATGTGTCGCATTTACATTCATTTGAAGTGTTGACGAGGAATACATAACACTTCGCAAATCATATTATATCTTACCATGAAACATATAAATGAGATGCGATATCGCGTTTTATGAAGCGTTAGAACTCTATTGCTACGAAACGTAGACATCTGCAAACGCTATTTCCTTGCAAGGAAGTGTCGCATTTACATTCATTTGAAGTGTAGACGAGGAATACATGACACTTCGCAAATCATATTATATCTTACCATGAAGCATAGAAATGAGATGCGATATCGCGTTTTAAGAAGCGTTAGAACTCTATTGCTACGATACGTAGACATCTGCAAACGCTATTTCCTTGCAAGGAAGTGTCGCATTTACATTCATTTGAAGTGTAGACGAGGAATACATAACACTTCGCAATGAATATTATATCTTATCATGAAACATAGATATGAGATGCAATACCTCGTTTTGAGAATCATAAGAGCTCTATTGCTACGATACGTAGACATCTGCAAACGCTATTTCCTTGCTAGGAAGTGTCGCATTTACACTCATTTGAATCGTAGGCGAGGAATGCATAACACTTCGCAATGAATATTATATATTATCATGAAACATAGATATGAGATGCAATATCTCGTTTTAAGAAGCATTTGAACTCTATTGCTTCGATACATAGACATCTGCAAACGCTATTTCCTTGCAAGGAAGTGTCGCATTTACATTCATTTGAAGTGTAGACGAGGAATACATGATACTTCGCAAATCATATTATATCTTACCATGAAACATAGAAACGAGGTGCGATATCGCTTTGTAAGAAGCATTTGAACTCTATTGCTTCGATACGTAGACATCTGCAAACGCTATTTCCTTGCAAGGAAGTGTCGCATTTACATTCATTTGAAGTGTAGACGAGGAATACATAACACATCGCAAATCATATTATATCTTACCATGAAACATAGAAATGAGTTGCGATGTCGCGTTTTAAGAAGCATTAGAACACTATTGCTACCATAGGTAGACATTTGCAAACGCTACTTCCTTGCAAGGAAGTGTCGCATTTACATTCATTTGAATCGTAGACGAGGAATGCATAACACTTCGCAATGAATATTATATCTTATCATGAAACATAGATATGAGATGCAATACCTCGTTTTAAGAAGCATTTGAACTCTATTGCTTCGATACGTAGACATCTGCAAACGTTATTTCCTTGCAAGGAAGTGTCGCATTTACATTCATTTGAAGTGTAGACGAGGAATTCATGACACTTCGCAAATCATATTATATCTTACCATGAAACATAGAAATGAGATGCGAAATCGCGTTTTAAAAAGCATTAGAACTCTATTGCTACGAAACGTAGACATCTGCAAACGCTATTTCCTTGCAAGGAAGTGTCGCATTTACATTCATTTGAAGTGTAGACGAGGAATACATGACACTTCGCAAATCATATCATATCTTACCATGAAACATAGAAATGAGATGCGATATCACGTTTTAAAAGCATTAGAAATCTATTGCTACGATACACAGACATCTGCAAACGCTATTTCCTAGCAAAGAAGTGTCGCATTTACATTCATTTGAAGTGTAGGCGAGGAATACATAACACATCGCAAATCATATTATATCATACCATGAAACATAGAAATGAGATGCGATGTCGCGTTTTAAGAAGCATTAGAACACTATTGCTACGATAGGTAGACATTTGCAAACGCTACTTCCTTGCAAGGAAGTGTCGCATTTACATTCATTTGAATCGTAGACGAGGAATGCATAACACATCGCAAATCATATTATATCTTACCATGAAACATAGAAACGAGATGCGATTTCGCGTTTTAAGAAGCATTTGAACACTATTGCTACGATACCTAGACATCTGCAGACGCTATTTCTTAGCAAGGAAGTGTCGCATTTACATTCATTTGAAGTGTAGACGAGGAATACATAACACTTCGCAAATCATATTATATCTTACCATGAAACATAGAAGTGAGATGCGATATCGCGTTTTAAGAAGCATTTGAACACTATTGCTACGATACCTAGACATCTGCAGACGCTATTTCTTAGCAAGGAAGTGTCGCATTTACATTCATTTGAAGTGTAGACGAGGAATACATGATACTTCGCAAATCATATTATATCTTACCATGAAACATAGAAATGAGATGCGGTATCGCGTCTTAAGAATCATAAGAACTCCATTGCTACGATACGTAGACATCTGCAAACGCTATTTCCTAGCGAGGAAATGTCGCATTCACATTCATTTGAAGTGTGGCCGAGGAATACGTAACACTTCGCAAATCATATTATATCTTACAATGAAACATTTAAATGAGATGCAACATCGCGTTTTAAGAATCATAAGATCTCTATTGCTTCGATACGTAGACATCTGCAATCGCTATTTCCTTGCAAGGAAGTGTCGCATTTACATTCAATTGAAGTGTAGACGAGGAATACATGATACTTCGCAAATCATATTATATCTTACCATGAAACATAGAAATGAGATGCGATATCGCGTTTTAAGAAGCATTTGAACCCTACTGCTTCGATACGTAGACATCTGCAAACGCTATTTCCTTGCTAGGAAGTGTCGCATTTACATTCATTTGAAGTGTAGACGAGGAATACATAACACTTCGCAAATCATATTATATCTTACCATGAAACATAGAAGTGAGATGCGATATCGCGTTTTAAGAAGCATTTGAACACTAGTGCTACGATACCTAGACATCTGCAGACGCTATTTCTTAGCAAGGAAGTGTCGCATTTACATTCATTTGAAGTGTAGACGAGGAATACATGATACTTCGCAAATCATATTATATCTTACCATGAAACATAGAAATGAGATGCGATATCGCGTTTTAAGGATCATAAGAACTCTATTGCTACGATACGTAGACATCTGCAAACGCTATTTCCTTGCAAGGAAGTGTCGCATTTACATTCATTTGAAGTGTTGACGAGGAATACATAACACTTCGCAAATCATATTATATCTTACCATGAAACATAGAAATGAGATGCGATATCGCGTTTTAAGAAGCGTTAGAACTCTATTGCTACGAAACGTAGACATCTGCAAACGCTATTTCCTTGCAAGGAAGTGTCGCATTTACATTCATTTGAAGTGTAGACGAGGAATACATGACACTTCGCAAATCATATTATATCTTGCCATGAAACATAGAAATGAGATGCGATATCGCGTTTTAAGAAGCTTTAGAACTCTATTGCAACGATACGTAGACATCTGCAAACGCTACTTCCTTGCAAGGAAGTGTCGCATTTACATTCATTTGAAGTGTAGACGAGGAATACATAACACTTCGCAAATCATATTATATGTTATCATGAAATATAGAAATGAGATGCGATATCGCGTTTTAAGTATCATAAGAAATCTATTGATATGATACGTAGACATCTGCAAACGCTATTTCCTAGCGAGGAAATGTCGCATTCACATTCATTTGAAGTGTGGACGAGGAATACATAACACTTCGTAAATCATATTATATCTTACAATGAAACATAGAAATGAGATGCAATATCGCGTTTTAAGAATCATAAGAACTCTATTGCTTCGATACGTAGACATCTGCAAACGCTATTTCCTTGCAAGGAAGTGTCGCATTTACATTCATTTGAAGTGTTGACGAGGAATACATAACACTTCGCAAATCATATTATATCTTACCATGAAACATAGAAATGAGATGCGATATCGCGTTTTAAAAAGCATTAGAACTCTATTGCTACGATACGTAGACATCTGCAAACGCTATTTCCTTGCTAGGAAGTGTCGCATTTACATTCATTTGAAGTGTAGACGAGGAATACATAACACTTCGCAAATCATATTATATCTTACCATGAAACATAGAAGTGAGATGCGATATCGCGTTTTAAGAAGCATTTGAACACTAGTGCTACGATACCTAGACATCTGCAGACGCTATTTCTTAGCAAGGAAGTGTCGCATTTACATTCATTTGAAGTGTAGACGAGGAATACATGATTCTTCGCAAATCATATTATATCTTACCATGAAACATAGAAATGAGATGCGATGTCGCGTTTTAAGAAGCAATAGAACACTATTGCTACGATAGGTAGACATTTGCAAACGCTACTTCCTTGCAAGGAAGTGTCGCATTTACATTCATTTGAATCGTAGGCGAGGAATGCATAACACTTCGCAAATCATATTATATCTTACCATGAAACATAGAAACGAGGTGCGATATCGCGTTGTAAGAAGCATTTGAACCCTATTGTTTCGATACGTAGACATCTGCAAACGCTATTTCCTTGCTAGGAAGTGTCGCATTTACATTCATTTGAAGTGTAGACGAGGAATACATGATACTTCGCAAATCATATTATATCTTACCATGAAACATAGAAATGAGATGCGATATCGCGTCTTAAGAATCATAAGAACTCCATTGCTACGATACGTAGACATCTGCAAACGCTATTTCCTAGCGAGGAAATGTCGCATTCACATTCATTTGAAGAGTGGCCGAGGAATACGTAACACTTCGCAAATCATATTATATCTTACAATGAAACATTTAAATGAGATGCAACATCGCGTTTTAAGAATCATAAGATCTCTATTGCTTCGATACGTAGACATCTGCAAACGCTATTTCCTTGCAAGGAAGTGTCGCATTTACATTCAATTGAAGTGTAGACGAGGAATACATGATACTTCGCAAATCATATTATATCTTACCATGAAACATAGAAATGAGATGCGATATCGCGTTTTAAGGATCATAAGAACCCTATTGCTAAGATACGTAGACATCTGCAAACGCTATTTCCTTGCAAGGAAGTGTCGCATTTACATTCATTTGAAGTGTTGACGAGGAATACATAACACTTCGCAAATCATATTATATCTTACCATGAAACATAGAAATGAGATGCGATATCGCGTTTTAAGAAGCGTTAGAACTCTATTGCTACGAAACGTAGACATCTGCAAACGCTATTTCCTTGCAAGGAAGTGTCGCATTTACATTCATTTGAAGTGTAGACGAGGAATACATGACACTTCGCAAATCATATTATATCTTGCCATGAAACATAGAAATGAGATGCGATATCGCGTTTTAAGAAGCTTTAGAACTCTATTGCAACGATACGTAGACATCTGCAAACGCTACTTCCTTGCAAGGAAGTGTCGCATTTACATTCATTTGAAGTGTAGACAAGGAATACATAACACTTCGCAAATCATATTATATGTTATCATGAAGTATAGAAATGAGATGCGATATCGCGTTTTAAGTATCATAAGAAATCTATTGATATGATACGCAGACATCTGCAAACGCTATTTCCTAGCGAGGAAATGTCGCATTCACATTCATTTGAAGTGTGGACGTGGAATACATAACACTTCGTAAATCATATTATATCTTACAATGAAACATAGAAATGAGATGCAATATCGCGTTTTAAGAATCATAAGAACTCCATTGCTTCGATACGTAGACATCTGCAAACGCTATTTCCTTGCAAGGAAGTGTCGCATTTACATTCATTTGAATCGTAGACGAGGAATGCATAACACTTCGCAAATAATATTATATCCTACCATGAAACATAGAAATGATATGCGATATCGCGTTTAAAGAAGCATTAGAACACTATTGCTACGATAGGCAGACATTTGCAAACGCTATTTCCTTGCAAGGAAGTGTCGCATTTACATTCATTTGAATCGTAGACGAGGAATGCATAACACTTCGCAATGTATATTATATCTTATCATGAAACATAGATATGAGATGCAATACCTCGTTTTAAGAAGCATTTGAACTCTATTGCTTCGAAACGTAGACATCTGCAAACGCTATATCCTTGCAAGGAAGAGTCGCATTTACATTCATTTGAAGTGTAGACGAGGAATACATGATACTCCGCAAATCATATTATATCTTACCATGAAATATAGAAATGAGATGCGATATCGCGTTTTAGGAAGCATTAGAACTCTATTGCTACGATAGGTAGACATCTGCAAATGCTATTTCCTTGCAAGGAAGTGTCGCATTTACATTCATTTGAAGTGTAGACGAGGAATACATAACACTTCGCAAATCGTATTACATCTTACCATGAAACATAGAAATGAGATGCGATATCGCGTTTTAAGAAGCATGAGAACTCTATTGCTACGATACGTAGACATCTGCAAACGCTATTTCCTTGCAAGGAAGTGCCGCATTTACATTCATTTGAAGTGTAGACGAGGAATATATAACACTTCGCAAATAATATTATATCCTACCATGAAACATAGAAATGATATGCGATATCGCGTTTTAACAAGCATTAGAACACTATTGCTGCGATAGGTAGACATTTGCAAACGCTATTTCGTTGCAAGGAAGTGTCGCATTTACATTCATTTGTATCGTAGACGAGGAATGCATAACACTTCGCAATGAATATTATATCCTATCATGAAACATAGATATGAGATGCAATATCTCGTTTAAAGAAGCATTTCAACTCTATTACTTCGATACGTAGACAACTGCAAACGCTATTTCCTTGCAAGGAAGTGTCGCATTTACATACATATGAATCGTAGACGAGGAATGCATAACACTTCGCAATGAACATTATATCCTATCATGAAACATAGATATGAGATGCAATATCTCGTTTTAAGAAGCACTTCAACTCTATTGCTTCGATACGTAGACAACTGCAAACGCTATTTCCTTGCAAGGAAGTGTCTCATTTACATTCATTTGATGTGTAGACGAGGAATACATAACATTTCGCAAATCATATTATATCTTACCATGAAACATAGAAATGAGATGCGATATCGCGTTTTAAGGAGCATTAGAACTCTATTGCTACGATACGTAGACATCTGCAAACGCTATTTCCTAGCGAGGGAGTGTCGCATTCACATTCATTTGTAGTGTAGACGAGGAATACATAACACTTCGCAAATCATATTATATCTTACCATGAAACATAGAAATGAGATGCAATGTCACGTTTTGAGAATCATAAGAACTCTATTGCTACGATACGTAGACATCTGCAAACGCTATTTCCTTGCAAGGAAGTGTCGCATTTACATACATATGAATCGTAGACGAGGAATGCATCACACTTCGCAATGAATATTATATCCTATCATGAAACATAGGTATGAGATGCAATATCTCGTTTTAAGAAGCACTTCAACTCTATTGCTTCGATACGTAGATATCTGCAAACGCTATTTCCTTGCAAGGAAGTGTCGCATTTTCATTCATTTGAAGTGTAGACGAGGAGTGCATAACACTTCGCAATGAATATTATATCTTATCATGAAACATAGGTATGAGATGCAATATCTCGTTTTAAGAAGCATTTGAACTCTATTGCTTCGATACGTAGACATCTGCAAACGCTATTTCCTTGCAAGGAAGTGTCGCATTTACATTCATTTGAAGTGTAGACGAGGAATACATGACACTTCGCAAATCATATTATATCTTACCATGAAACATAGAAATGAGATGCGAAATCGCGTTTTAAGAAGCATTAGAAATCTATTGCTACGATACACAGACATCTGCAAACGCTATTTCCTAGCAAGGAAGTGTCGCATTTACATTCATTTGAAGTGTAGGCGAGGAGTACATAACACTTCGCAAATCATATTATACCTTACCATGAAACATAGAAATGAGATGCGATATCGCGTTTTAAGAAGCATTAGAACTCTATTGCTACGATACGTAGACATCTGCAAACGCTATTTCCTTGCAAGGAAGTGTCGCATTTACATTCATTTGAAGTGTAGACGAGGAATATATAACACTTCGCAAATAATATTATATCCTACCATGAAACATAGAAATGAGATGCGATATCGCGTTTTAACAAGCATTAGAACACTATTGCTGCGATAGGTAGACATTTGCAAACGCTATTTCCTTGCAAGGAAGTGTCGCATTTACATTCATTTGAATCGTAGACGAGGAATACATAACACTTCGCAAATCACATTATATCTTACCATGAAACATAGAAATGAGATGCGATATCGCGTTTTAAGAATCATAAGAACTCTATTGCTACGATACGTATACATCTGCAAACGCTATTTCCTTGCAAGGAAGTTTCGCATTTACATTCATTTGAAGTGCTGACGAGGAATACATAACACTTCGCAAATCACATTATATCTTACCATGAAACATAGAAATGAGATGCGATATCGCGTTTTAAGAATCATAAGAACTCTATTGCTACGATACGTATACATCTGCAAACGCTATTTCCTTGCAAGGAAGTTTCGCATTTACATTCATTTGAAGTGTTGACGAGGAATACATAACACTTCGCAAATCACATTATATCTTACCATGAAACATAGAAATGAGATGCGATATCGCGTTTTAAGAAGCGTTAGAACTCTATTGCTACGAAACGTAGACATCTGCAAACGCTATTTCCTTGCGAGGAAGTGTCGCATTTACATTCATTTGATGTGTAGACGAGGAATACATAACACTTCGAAAATCATATTATACCTTACCATGAAACATAGAAATGAGATGCGTTATCGCGTTTTAAGAAGCTTTAGAACTCTATTGCTTCGATACGTAGACATCTGCAAACGCTATTTCCTTGCAAGGAAGTGTCGCATTTACATTCATTTGAAGTGTAGACGAGGAATACATGACACTTCGCAAATCGTATTATATCTTACCATGAAACATAGAAATGAGATGCGATATCGCGTTCCAAGAAGCATCAGAAATCCATTGCTACGATACGTAGACATCTGCAAACGCTATTTCCTTGCGAGGAAGTGTCGCATTTACATGCATTTGATGTGTAGACGAGGAATACATAACACTTCGAAAATCATATTATATCTTAACATGAAACATAGAAATGAGATGCGATATCGCGTTTTAAGAATCATAAGAACTCTATTGCTACGATACGTAGACATCTGCAAACGCTATTTCCTTGCTAGGAAGTGTCGCATTAACATTCATTTGAAGTGTAGACGAGGAATATATGACACTTCGCAAATCATATTATATCTTACCATGAAACATAGAAATGAGATGCGATATCGCGTTTTAAGTAGCTTTAGAACTCTATTGCTTCGATACGTAGACATTTGCAAACGCTATTTCCTTGCATGGAAGTGTCGCATTTACATTCATTTGAAGTGTAGACGAGGAATACATGACACTTCGCAAATCGTATTATATCTTACCATGAAACATAGAAATGAGATGCGATATCGCGTTCTAAGGAGCATCAGAAATCCATTGCTACGATACGTAGAAATCTGCAAACGCTATTTCCTTGCGAGGAAGTGTCGCATTTACATTCATTTGATGTGTAGACGATGAATACATAACACATCGCAAATCTTATTATACCTTACCATGAAACATAGAAATGAAATGCGATATCGCGTTTTAAGGATCATAAGAACTCTATTGCTACGATACGTAGACATCTGCAAACGCTATTTCCTTGCAAGGAAGTGTCGCATTTACATTCAGTTGAAGTGTAGACGAGGAATACATAACACTTCGCAAATCATATTATATCTTACCATGAAGCATAGAAATGAGATGCGATATCGCGTTTTAAGAATCATAAGAACTTTATTGCTACGATACGTAGACATCTGCAAACGCTATTTCCTTGCAAGGAAGTGTCGCATTTACATTCATCTGAGGTGTAGACGAGGAATACATAACACTTCGCAAATCATATTATATCTTACCATGAAACATAGAAATGAGATGCGATATCGCGTTTTAAGATTCATTAGAACTCTATTGCTACGATACGTAGACATCTGCAAACGCTATTTCCTTGCAAGGAAGTGTCGCATTTACATTCATCTGAGGTGTAGACGAGGAATACATGACACTTCGAAAATCATATCATATCTTACCATGAAACATAGAAATGAGATGCGATATCACGTTTTAAAAGCATTAGAAATCTATTGCTACGATACACAGACATCTGCAAACACTATTTCCTAGCAAGGAAGTGTCGCATTTACATTCATTTGAAGTGCAGGCGAGGAATACATAACACTTCGCAAATCATATTATACCTTACCATGAAACATAGAAATGAGATGCAATGTCACGTTTTGAGAATCATAAGAACTCTATTGCTACGATACGTAGACATCTGCAAACGCTATTTCCTTGCAAGGAAGTGTCGCATTTACATACATATGAATCGTAGACGAGGAATGCATAACACTTCGCAATGAATATTATATCCTATCATGAAACATAGGTATGAGATGCAATATCTCGTTTTAAGAAGCACTTCAACTCTATTGCTTCGATACGTAGATATCTGCAAACGCTATTTCCTTGCAAGGAAGTGTCGCATTTTCATTCATTTGAAGTGTAGACGAGGAGTGCATAACACTTCGCAATGAATATTATATCTTATCATGAAACATAGGTATGAGATGCAATATCTCGTTTTAAGAAGCATTTGAACTCTGTTGCTTCGATATGTAGACATCTGCAAACGCTATTTCCTTGCAAGGAAGTGTCGTATTTACATTCATTTGAAGTGTAGACGAGGAATACATGATACTTCGCAAATCATATTATATCTTACCATGAAACATAGGAATGAGATGCGATATCGCGATTTAAGAAGCATTTGAACCCTATTGCTTCGATACGTAGACATCAGCAAACGCTATTTCCTTGCTAGGAAGTGTCGCATTTACATTCATTTGAAGTGTAGACGAGGAGTACATAACACTTCGCAAATCATATTATATCTTACCATGAAACATAGAAGTGAGATGCGATATCGCGTTTTAAGAAGCATTTGAACACTATTGCTACGATACCTAGACATCTGCAGACGCTATTTCTTAGCAAGGAAGTGTCGCATTTACATTCATTTGAAGTGTAGACGAGGAATACATGATACTTCGCAAATCATATTATATCTTACCATGAAACATAGAAATGAGATGCGATATCGCGTTTTAAGAAGCATTAGAACTCTATTGCTACGATACGTAGACATCTGCAAACGCTATTTCCTTGCAAGGAAGTGTCGCATTTACATTCATTTGAATCTTAGACGAGGAATGCATAACACTTCGCAATGAATATTACACCTTACCATGAAACATAGAAATGAGATGCGATATCGCGTTTTAAGAAGCATCAGAAATCCATTGCTACGATACGTAGACATCTGCAAACGCTATTTCCTTGCGAGGAAGTGTCGCATTTACATTCATTTGATGTGTAGACGAGGAATACATAACACTTCGAAAATCATATTATATCTTACCATGAAACATAGAAATGAGATGCGATATCGCGTTTTAAGAATCATAAGAACTCTATTGCTACGATACGTAGACATCTGCAAACGCTATTTCCTTGCTAGGAAGTGTCGCATTAACATTCATTTGAAGTGTAGACGAGGAATATATGACACTTCGCAAATCATATTATATCTTACCATGAAACATAGAAATGAGATGCGATATCGCGTTTTAAGAAGCTTTAGAACTCTATTGCTTCGATACGTAGACATTTGCAAACGCTATTTCCTTGCATGGAAGTGTCGCATTTACATTCATTTGAAGTGTAGACGAGGAATACATGACACTTCGCAAATCGTATTATATCTTACCATGAAACATAGAAATGAGATGCGATATCGCGTTCTAAGGAGCATCAGAAATCCATTGCTACGATACGTAGAAATCTGCAAACGCTATTTCCCTGCGAGGAAGTGTCGCATTTACATTCATTTGATGTGTAGACGATGAATACATAACACATCGCAAATCTTATTATACCTTACCATGAAACAGAAATGAAATGCGATATCGCGTTTTAAGGATCATAAGAACTCTATTGCTACGATACGTAGACATCTGCAAACGCTATTTCCTTGCAAGGAAGTGTCGCATTTACATTCAGTTGAAGTGTAGACGAGGAATACATAACACTTCGCAAATCATATTATATCTTACCATGAAGCATAGAAATGAGATGCGATATCGCGTTTTAAGAAGCGTTAGAACACTATTGCTACGATACGTAGACATCTGCAAACGCTATTTCCTTGCAAGGAAGTGTCGCATTTACATTCATTTGAAGTGTAGACGAGGAATACATAACACTTCGCAAATCATATTATTTCTTACCATGAAACATAGAAATGAGATGCAATATCGCGTTTTAAGAATCATAAGAACTCTATTGCTACGATACGTAGACATCTGCAAACGCTATTGCCTTGCTGGGAAGTGTCGCATTTACACTCATTTGAATCGTAGGCGAGGAATGCATAACACTTCGCAGTGAATATTATATATTATCATGAAACATAGATATGAGATGCAATATCTCGTTTTAAGAAGCATTTGAACTCTATTGCGTCGATACGTAGACATCTGCAAACGCTATTTCCTTGCATGGAAGTGTCGCATTTACATTCATTTGAAGTGTAGACGAGGAATACATGATTCTTCGCAAATCATATTATATCTTACCATGAAACATAGAATGGAGATGCGATGTCGCGTTTTAAGAAGCATTAGAACACTATTGCTACCATAGGTAGACATTTGCAAACGCTACTTCCTTGCAAGGAAGTGTCGCAATTACATTCATTTGAATCGTAGACGAGGAATGCATAACACTTCGCAATGAATATTATATCTTATCATGAAACATAGATATGAGATGCAATATCTCGTTTTAAGAAGCATTTGAACTCTATTGCTTCGATACGTAGATATCTGCAAACGCTATTTCCTTGCAAGGAAGTGTCGCATTTACATTCATTTGAAGTGTAGACGAGGAATACATGATACTTCGCAAATCATATTATATCTTACCATGAAACATAGAAACGAGGTGCGATATCGCGTTGTAAGAAGCATTTGAACTCTATTGCTTCGATACGTAGACATCTGCAAACGCTATTTCCTTGCAAGGAAGTGTCGCATTTACATTAATTTGAAGTGTAGACGAGGAATACATAACACATCGCAAATCATATTATATCTTACCATGAAACATAGAAATGAGATGCGATGTCGCGTTTTAAGAAGCATTAGAACACTATTGCTACCATAGGTAGACATTTGCATACGCTACTTCCTTGCAAGGAAGTGTCGCATTTACATTCATTTGAATCGTAGACGAGGAATGCATAACACTTCGCAATGAATATTATATCTTATCATGAAACATAGATATGAGATGCAATACCTCGTTTTAAGAAGCATTTGAACTCTATTGCTTCGATACGTAGACATCTGCAAACGTTATTTCCTTGCAAGGAAGTGTCGCATTTACATTCATTTGAAGTGTAGACGAGGAATACATGACACTTCGCAAATCATATTATATCTTACCATGAAACATAGAAATGAGATGCGAAATCGCGTTTTAAGAAGCATTAGAACTCTATTGCTACGATACGTAGACATCTGCAAACGCTATTTCCTTGCAAGGAAGTGTCGCATTTACATTCATTTGAAGTGTAGACGAGGAATACATAACACTTCGCAAATCATATTATATCTTACCATGAAACATAGAAATGAGATGCGATATCGCGTTTTAAGAATCATAAGCACTCTATTGCTACGATACGTAGACATCTGCAAACGCTATTGCCTTGCTGGGAAGTGTCGCATTTACACTCATTTGAATCGTAGGCGAGGAATGCATAACACTTCGCAGTGAATATTATATATTATCATGAAACATAGATATGAGATGCAATATCTCGTTTTAAGAAGCATTTGAACTCTATTGCGTCGATACGTAGACATCTGCAAACGCTATTTCCTTGCAAGGAAGTGTCGCATTTACATTCATTTGAAGTGTAGACGAGGAATACATGATTCTTCGCAAATCATATTATATCTTACCATGAAACATAGAATGGAGATGCGATGTCGCGTTTTAAGAAGCATTAGAACACTATTGCTACCATAGGTAGACATTTGCAAACGCTACTTCCTTGCAAGGAAGTGTCGCAATTACATTCATTTGAATCGTAGACGAGGAATGCATAACACTTCGCAATGAATATTATATCTTATCATGAAACATAGATATGAGATGCAATATCTCGTTTTAAGAAGCATTTGAACTCTATTGCTTCGATACGTAGATATCTGCAAACGCTATTTCCTTGCAAGGAAGTGTCGCATTTACATTCATTTGAAGTGTAGACGAGGAATACATGATACTTCGCAAATCATATTATATCTTACCATGAAACATAGAAACGAGGTGCGATATCGCGTTGTAAGAAGCATTTGAACTCTATTGCTTCGATACGTAGACATCTGCAAACGCTATTTCCTTGCAAGGAAGTGTCGCATTTACATTAATTTGAAGTGTAGACGAGGAATACGTGACACTTCGCAAATCGTATTATATCTTACCATGAAACATAGAAATGAGATGCGATATCGCGTTCCAAGAAGCATCAGAAATCCATTGCTACGATACGTAGACATCTGCAAACGCTATTTCCTTGCGAGGAAGTGTCGCATTTACATTAATTTGAAGTGTAGACGAGGAATACATAACACATCGCAAATCATATTATATCTTACCATGAAACATAGAAATGAGATGCGATGTCGCGTTTTAAGAAGCATTAGAACACTATTGCTACCATAGGTAGACATTTGCATACGCTACTTCCTTGCAAGGAAGTGTCGCATTTACATTCATTTGAATCGTAGACGAGGGGTGCATAACACTTCGCAATGAATATTATATCTTATCATGAAACATAGATATGAGATGCAATACCTCGTTTTAAGAAGCATTTGAACTCTATTGCTTCGATACGTAGACATCTGCAAACGTTATTTCCTTGCAAGGAAGTGTCGCATTTACATTCATTTGAATCGTAGACGGGGAATGCATAACACTTCGCAATGAATATTATACCTTACCATGAAACATAGAAATGAGATGCGATATCGCGTTTTAAGAATCATAAGAAATCTATTGCTACGATACACAGACATCTGCAAACGCTATTTCCTAGCAAGGAAGTGTCGCATTTACATTCATTTGAAGTGTAGGCGAGGAATACATAACACTTCGCAAATCATATTATACCTTACCATGAAACATAGAAATGAGATGCGATATCGCGTTTTAAGAATCATAAGAACTCTATTGCTACGATACGTAGACATCTGCAAACTCTATTTCCTTGCTAGGAAGTGTCGCATTTACACTCATTTGAATCGTAGGCGAGGAATGCATAACACTTCGCAATGAATATTATATCTTATCATGAAACATAGATATGAGATGCAATACCTCGTTTTAAGAAGCATTTGAACTCTATTGCTTCGATACGTAGACATCTGCAAAAGCTATTTCCTTGCAAGGAAGTGTCGCATTTACATTCATTTGAAGTGCAGACGAGAAATACATAACACTTCGCAAATCATATTATATCTTACCATGAAACATAGAAATGAGATGCGATGTCGCGTTTTAAGAAGCATTAGAACACAATTGCTACGATAGGTAGACATTTGCAAACGCTACTTCCTTGCAAGGAAGTGTCGCAATTACATTCATTTGAATCGTAGACGAGGAATGCATAACACTTCGCATTGAATATTATATCTTATCATGAAACTTAGATATGAGATTCAATACCTCGTTTTAAGAAGCATTGGAACTCTATTGCTTCGATACGTAGACATCTGCAAACGCTATTTCCTTGCAAGGAAGTGTCGCATTTACATTCATTTGAAGTGTAGACGAGGAATACATGATACCTCGCAAATCATATTATATCTTACCATGAAACATAGAAACGAGGTGCGATATCGCGTTGTAAGAAGCATTTGAACTCTATTGCTTCGATACGTAGACATCTGCAAACGCTATTTCCTTGCAAGGAAGTGTCGCATTTACATTCATTTGAAGTGTAGACGAGGAATACATAACACATCGCAAATCATATTATATCTTACCATGAAACATAGAAATGAGATGCGATATCGCGTTCTAAGAAGCATTAGAACACTACTGCTACGATAGGTAGACATTTGCAGAGGCTATTTCCTTGCAAGGAAGTGTCGCATTTACATTCATTTGAAGTGTAGACGAGGAATACATAACATTTCGCAAATCATATTATATCTTACTATGAAACATAGAAATGAGATGCGATATCACGTTTTAAACGCATTAGATATCTATTGCTACGATACACAGACATCTGCAAACGCTATTTCCTAGCAAGGAAGTGTCGCATTTACATTCATGTGAAGTGCAGGCGAGGAGTACATAACACTTCGCAATGAATATTATATCTTATCATGAAACATAGATATGAGATGCAATACCTCGTTTTAAGAAGCATTTGAACTCCATTGCTTCGATACGTAGACATCTGCAAACGCTATTTCCTTGCAAGGAAGTGTCGCATTTACATTCATTTGAAGTGTAGACGAGGAATACATAACACATCGCAAATCATATTATATCTTACCATGAAACATAGAAATGAGATGCGATGTCGCGTTTTAAGAAGCATTAGAACACTATTGCTACGATAGGTAAACATTTGCAAACGCTACTTCCTTGCAAGGAAGTGTCTCAATTACATTCATTTGAATCGTAGACGAGGAATGCATAACACTTCGCAATGAATATTATATCTTATCATGAAACATAGATATGAGATGCGATGTCGCGTTTTAAGAAGCATTAGAACACTATTGCTACGATAGGTAGACATTTGCAAACGCTACTTCCTAGCAAGGAAGTGTCGCAATTACATTCATTTGAATCGTAGACGAGGAATGCATAACACTTCGCAATGAATATTATATCTTATCATGAAACATAGATATGAGATGCAATAAATCGTTTTAAGAATCATAAGAACACTATTGCTACGATACGTAGACATCTGCAAACGCTATTTCCTTGCTAGGAAGTGTCGCATTTACACTCATTTGAATCGTAGGCGAGGAATGCATAACACTTCGCAATGAATATTATATATTATCATGAAACATAGATATGAGATGCAATATCTCGTTTTAAGAAGCATTTGAACCCTATTGCTTCGATACGTAGACATCTGCAAACGCTATTTCCTTGCAAGGAAGTGTCGCATTTACGTTCAATTGAAGTGTAGACGAGGAATACATAACACTTCGAAAATCATATCATATCTTACCATGAAACATAGAAATGAGATGCGATATCACGTTTTAAAAGCATTAGAAATCTATTGCTACGATACGTAGACATCTGCAAACGCTATTTCCTTGCTAGGAAGTGTCGCATTAACATTCATTTGAAGTGTAGACGAGGAATATATGACACTTCGCAAATCATATTATATCTTACCATGAAACATAGAAATGAGATGCGATATCGCGTTTTAAGAAGCTTTAGAACTCTATTGCTTCGATACGTAGACATTTGCAAACGCTATTTCCTTGCATGGAAGTGTCGCATTTACATTCATTTGAAGTGTAGACGAGGAATACATGACACTTCGCAAATCGTATTATATCTTACCATGAAACATAGAAATGAGATGCGATATCGCGTTCTAAGGAGTATCAGAAATCCATTGCTACGATACGTAGAAATCTGCAAACGCTATTTCCCTGCGAGGAAGTGTCGCATTTACATTCATTTGATGTGTAGACGATGAATACATAACACATCGCAAATCTTATTATACCTTACCATGAAACAGAAATGAAATGCGATATCGCGTTTTAAGGATCATAAGAACTCTATTGCTACGATACGTAGACATCTGCAAACGCTATTTCCTTGCAAGGAAGTGTCGCATTTACATTCAGTTGAAGTGTAGACGAGGAATACATAACACTTCGCAAATCATATTATATCTTACCATGAAGCATAGAAATGAGATGCGATATCGCGTTTTAAGAAGCGTTAGAACACTATTGCTACGATACGTAGACATCTGCAAACGCTATTTCCTTGCAAGGAAGTGTCGCATTTACATTCATTTGAAGTGTAGACGAGGAATACATAACACTTCGCAAATCATATTATTTCTTACCATGAAACATAGAAATGAGATGCAATATCGCGTTTTAAGAATCATAAGAACTCTATTGCTACGATACGTAGACATCTGCAAACGCTATTGCCTTGCTGGGAAGTGTCGCATTTACACTCATTTGAATCGTAGGCGAGGAATGCATAACACTTCGCAGTGAATATTATATATTATCATGAAACATAGATATGAGATGCAATATCTCGTTTTAAGAAGCATTTGAACTCTATTGCGTCGATACGTAGACATCTGCAAACGCTATTTCCTTGCAAGGAAGTGTCGCATTTACATTCATTTGAAGTGTAGACGAGGAATACATGATTCTTCGCAAATCATATTATATCTTACCATGAAACATAGAATGGAGATGCGATGTCGCGTTTTAAGAAGCATTAGAACACTATTGCTACCATAGGTAGACATTTGCAAACGCTACTTCCTTGCAAGGAAGTGTCGCAATTACATTCATTTGAATCGTAGACGAGGAATGCATTACACTTCGCAATGAATATTATATCTTATCATGAAACATAGATATGAGATGCAATATCTCGTTTTAAGAAGCATTTGAACTCTACTGCTTCGATACGTAGATATCTGCAAACGCTATTTCCTTGCAAGGAAGTGTCGCATTTACATTCATTTGAAGTGTAGACGAGGAATACATGATACTTCGCAAATCATATTATATCTTACCATGAAACATAGAAACGAGGTGCGATATCGCGTTGTAAGAAGCATTTGAACTCTATTGCTTCGATACGTAGACATCTGCAAACGCTATTTCCTTGCAAGGAAGTGTCGCATTTACATTAATTTGAAGTGTAGACGAGGAATACATAACACATCGCAAATCATATTATATCTTACCATGAAACATAGAAATGAGATGCGATGTCGCGTTTTAAGAAGCATTAGAACACTATTGCTACCATAGGTAGACATTTGCATACGCTACTTCCTTGCAAGGAAGTGTCGCATTTACATTCATTTGAATCGTAGACGAGGAATGCATAACACTTCGCAATGAATATTATATCTTATCATGAAACATAGATATGAGATGCAATACCTCGTTTTAAGAAGCATTTGAACTCTATTGCTTCGATACGTAGACATCTGCAAACGTTATTTCCTTGCAAGGAAGTGTCGCATTTACATTCATTTGAAGTGTAGACGAGGAATACATGACACTTCGCAAATCATATTATATCTTACCATGAAACATAGAAATGAGATGCGAAATCGCGTTTTAAGAAGCATTAGAACTCTATTGCTACGATACGTAGACATCTGCAAACGCTATTTCCTTGCAAGGAAGTGTCGCATTTACATTCATTTGAAGTGTAGACGAGGAATACATAACACTTCGCAAATCATATTATATCTTACCATGAATCATAGAAATGAGATGCGATATCGCGTTTTAAGAATCATAAGCACTCTATTGCTACGATACGTAGACATCTGCAAACGCTATTGCCTTGCTGGGAAGTGTCGCATTTACACTCATTTGAATCGTAGGCGAGGAATGCATAACACTTCGCAGTGAATATTATATATTATCATGAAACATAGATATGAGATGCAATATCTCGTTTTAAGAAGCATTTGAACTCTATTGCGTCGATACGTAGACATCTGCAAACGCTATTTCCTTGCAAGGAAGTGTCGCATTTACATTCATTTGAAGTGTAGACGAGGAATACATGATTCTTCGCAAATCATATTATATCTTACCATGAAACATAGAATGGAGATGCGATGTCGCGTTTTAAGAAGCATTAGAACACTATTGCTACCATAGGTAGACATTTGCAAACGCTACTTCCTTGCAAGGAAGTGTCGCAATTACATTCATTTGAATCGTAGACGAGGAATGCATAACACTTCGCAATGAATATTATATCTTATCATGAAACATAGATATGAGATGCAATATCTCGTTTTAAGAAGCATTTGAACTCTATTGCTTCGATACGTAGATATCTGCAAACGCTATTTCCTTGCAAGGAAGTGTCGCATTTACATTCATTTGAAGTGTAGACGAGGAATACATGATACTTCGCAAATCATATTATATCTTACCATGAAACATAGAAACGAGGTGCGATATCGCGTTGTAAGAAGCATTTGAACTCTATTGCTTCGATACGTAGACATCTGCAAACGCTATTTCCTTGCAAGGAAGTGTCGCATTTACATTAATTTGAAGTGTAGACGAGGAATACATGACACTTCGCAAATCGTATTATATCTTACCATGAAACATAGAAATGAGATGCGATATCGCGTTCCAAGAAGCATCAGAAATCCATTGCTACGATACGTAGACATCTGCAAACGCTATTTCCTTGCAAGGAAGTGTCGCATTTACATTCATTTGAAGTGTAGACGAGGAATACATGATTCTTCGCAAATCATATTATATCTTACCATGAAACATAGAAATGAGATGCGATGTCGCGTTTTAAGAAGCATTAGAACACTATTGCTACCATAGGTAGACATTTGCATACGCTACTTCCTTGCAAGGAAGTGTCGCATTTACATTCATTTGAATCGTAGACGAGGGGTGCATAACACTTCGCAATGAATATTATATCTTATCATGAAACATAGATATGAGATGCAATACCTCGTTTTAAGAAGCATTTGAACTCTATTGCTTCGATACGTAGACATCTGCAAACGTTATTTCCTTGCAAGGAAGTGTCGCATTTACATTCATTTGAAGTGTAGACGAGGAATACATGACACTTCGCAAATCATATTATATCTTACCATGAAACATAGAAATGAGATGCGAAATCGCGTTTTAAGGAGCATTAGAACTCTATTGCTACGATACGTAGACATCTGCAAACGCTATTTCCTTGCAAGGAAGTGTCGCATTTACATTCATTTGAAGTGTAGACGAGGAATACATAACACTTGGCAAATCATATTATATCTTACCATGAAACATAGAAATGAGATGCGATATCGCGTTTTAAGAATCATAAGCACTCTATTGCTACGATACGTAGACATCTGCAAACGCTATTTCCTTGCAAGGAAGTGTCGCATTTACATTCATTTGAATCGTAGACGGGGAATGCATAACACTTCGCAATGAATATTATACCTTACCATGAAACATAGAAATGAGATGCGATATCGCGTTTTAAGAATCATAAGAAATCTATTGCTACGATACACAGACATCTGCAAACGCTATTTCCTAGCAAGGAAGTGTCGCATTTACATTCATTTGAAGTGTAGGCGAGGAATACATAACACTTCGCAAATCATATTATACCTTACCATGAAACATAGAAATGAGATGCGATATCGCGTTTTAAGAATCATAAGAACTCTATTGCTACGATACGTAGACATCTGCAAACTCTATTTCCTTGCTAGGAAGTGTCGCATTTACACTCATTTGAATCGTAGGCGAGGAATGCATAACACTTAGCAATGAATATTATATATTATCATGAAACATAGATATGAGATGCAATATCTCGTTTTAAGAAGCATTTGAACTCTATTGCTTCGATACGTAGACATCTGCAAACGCTATTTCCTTGCAAGGAAGTGTCGCATTTACATTCATTTGAAGTGTAGACGAGGAATACATGATACTTCGCAAATCATATTATATCTTACCATGAAACATAGAAACGAGGTGCGATATCGCGTTGTAAGAAGCATTTGAACTCTATTGCTTCGATACGTAGACATCTGCAAACGCTATTTCCTTGCAAGGAAGTGTCGCATTTACATTCATTTGAAGTGTAGACCAGGAATACATAACACATCGCAAATCATATTATATCTTACCATGAAACATAGAAATGAGATGCGATGTCGCGTTTTAAGAAGCATTAGAACACTATTGCTACGATAGGTAAACATTTGCAAACGCTACTTCCTTGCAAGGAAGTGTCTCAATTACATTCATTTGAATCGTAGACGAGGAATGCATAACACTTCGCAATGAATATTATATCTTATCATGAAACATAGATATGAGATGCGATGTCGCGTTTTAAGAAGCATTAGAACACTATTGCTACGATAGGTAGACATTTGCAAACGCTACTTCCTAGCTAGGAAGTGTCGCAATTACATTCATTTGAATCGTAGACGAGGAATGCATAACACTTCGCAATGAATATTATATCTTATCATGAAACATAGATATGAGATGCAATAAATCGTTTTAAGAATCATAAGAACACTATTGCTACGATACGTAGACATCTGCAAACGCTATTTCCTTGCTAGGAAGTGTCGCATTTACACTCATTTGAATCGTAGGCGAGGAATGCATAACACTTCGCAATGAATATTATATATTATCATGAAACATAGATATGAGATGCAATATCTCGTTTTAAGAAGCATTTGAACCCTATTGCTTCGATACGTAGACATCTGCAAACGCTATTTCCTTGCAAGGAAGTGTCGCATTTACATTCATTTGAAGTGTAGACGAGGAATACATGATACTTCGCAAATCATATTATATCTTACCATGAAACATAGAAACGAGGTGCGATATCGCGTTGTAAGAAGCATTTGAACTCTATTGCTTCGATACGTA
The DNA here is from genome assembly GCF_050948175.1 of Xylocopa sonorina. NCBI lineage: Eukaryota > Metazoa > Arthropoda > Insecta > Hymenoptera > Apidae > Xylocopa > Xylocopa sonorina. Next base: position 42,370 of record NW_027490643.1, on the reverse strand, counting down.
GACATCTGCAAACGCTATTTCCTTGCAAGGAAGTGTCGCATTTACATTCAATTGAAGTGTAGACGAGGAATACATAACACTTCGAAAATCATATCATATCTTACCATGAAACATAGAAATGAGATGCGATATCACGTTTTAAAAGCATTAGAAATCTATTGCTACGATACGTAGACATCTGCAAACGCTATTTCCTTGCTAGGAAGTGTCGCATTAACATTCATTTGAAGTGTAGACGAGGAATATATGACACTTCGCAAATCATATTATATCTTACCATGAAACATAGAAATGAGATGCGATATCGCGTTTTAAGAAGCTTTAGAACTCTATTGCTTCGATACGTAGACATTTGCAAACGCTATTTCCTTGCATGGAAGTGTCGCATTTACATTCATTTGAAGTGTAGACGAGGAATACATGACACTTCGCAAATCGTATTATATCTTACCATGAAACATAGAAATGAGATGCGATATCGCGTTCTAAGGAGCATCAGAAATCCATTGCTACGATACGTAGAAATCTGCAAACGCTATTTCCCTGCGAGGAAGTGTCGCATTTACATTCATTTGATGTGTAGACGATGAATACATAACACATCGCAAATCTTATTATACCTTACCATGAAACAGAAATGAAATGCGATATCGCGTTTTAAGGATCATAAGAACTCTATTGCTACGATACGTAGACATCTGCAAACGCTATTTCCTTGCAAGGAAGTGTCGCATTTACATTCAGTTGAAGTGTAGACGAGGAATACATAACACTTCGCAAATCATATTATATCTTACCATGAAGCATAGAAATGAGATGCGATAGCGCGTTTTAAGAAGCGTTAGAACACTATTGCTACGATACGTAGACATCTGCAAACGCTATTTCCTTGCAAGGAAGTGTCGCATTTACATTCATTTGAAGTGTAGACGAGGAATACATAACACTTCGCAAATCATATTATTTCTTACCATGAAACATAGAAATGAGATGCAATATCGCGTTTTAAGAATCATAAGAACTCTATTGCTACGATACGTAGACATCTGCAAACGCTATTGCCTTGCTGGGAAGTGTCGCATTTACACTCATTTGAATCGTAGGCGAGGAATGCATAACACTTCGCAGTGAATATTATATATTATCATGAAACATAGATATGAGATGCAATATCTCGTTTTAAGAAGCATTTGAACTCTATTGCGTCGATACGTAGACATCTGCAAACGCTATTTCCTTGCAAGGAAGTGTCGCATTTACATTCATTTGAAGTGTAGACGAGGAATACATGATTCTTCGCAAATCATATTATATCTTACCATGAAACATAGAATGGAGATGCGATGTCGCGTCTTAAGAAGCATTAGAACACTATTGCTACCATAGGTAGACATTTGCAAACGCTACTTCCTTGCAAGGAAGTGTCGCAATTACATTCATTTGAATCGTAGACGAGGAATGCATAACACTTCGCAATGAATATTATATCTTATCATGAAACATAGATATGAGATGCAATATCTCGTTTTAAGAAGCATTTGAACTCTATTGCTTCGATACGTAGATATCTGCAAACGCTATTTCCTTGCAAGGAAGTGTCGCATTTACATTCATTTGAAGTGTAGACGAGGAATACATGATACTTCGCAAATCATATTATATCTTACCATGAAACATAGAAACGAGGTGCGATATCGCGTTGTAAGAAGCATTTGAACTCTATTGCTTCGATACGTAGACATCTGCAAACGCTATTTCCTTGCAAGGAAGTGTCGCATTTACATTAATTTGAAGTGTAGACGAGGAATACATAACACATCGCAAATCATATTATATCTTACCATGAAACATAGAAATGAGATGCGATGTCGCGTTTTAAGAAGCATTAGAACACTATTGCTACCATAGGTAGACATTTGCATACGCTACTTCCTTGCAAGGAAGTGTCGCATTTACATTCATTTGAATCGTAGACGAGGAATGCATAACACTTCGCAATGAATATTATATCTTATCATGAAACATAGATATGAGATGCAATACCTCGTTTTAAGAAGCATTTGAACTCTATTGCTTCGATACGTAGACATCTGCAAACGTTATTTCCTTGCAAGGAAGTGTCGCATTTACATTCATTTGAAGTGTAGACGAGGAATACATGACACTTCGCAAATCATATTATATCTTACCATGAAACATAGAAATGAGATGCGAAATCGCGTTTTAAGAAGCATTAGAACTCTATTGCTACGATACGTAGACATCTGCAAACGCTATTTCCTTGCAAGGAAGTGTCGCATTTACATTCATTTGAAGTGTAGACGAGGAATACATAACACTTCGCAACTCATATTATATCTTACCATGAATCATAGAAATGAGATGCGATATCGCGTTTTAAGAATCATAAGCACTCTATTGCTACGATACGTAGACATCTGCAAACGCTATTGCCTTGCTGGGAAGTGTCGCATTTACACTCATTTGAATCGTAGGCGAGGAATGCATAACACTTCGCAGTGAATATTATATATTATCATGAAACATAGATATGAGATGCAATATCTCGTTTTAAGAAGCATTTGAACTCTATTGCGTCGATACGTAGACATCTGCAAACGCTATTTCCTTGCAAGGAAGTGTCGCATTTACATTCATTTGAAGTGTAGACGAGGAATACATGATTCTTCGCAAATCATATTATATCTTACCATGAAACATAGAATGGAGATGCGATGTCGCGTTTTAAGAAGCATTAGAACACTATTGCTACCATAGGTAGACATTTGCAAACGCTACTTCCTTGCAAGGAAGTGTCGCAATTACATTCATTTGAATCGTAGACGAGGAATGCATAACACTTCGCAATGAATATTATATCTTATCATGAAACATAGATATGAGATGCAATATCTCGTTTTAAGAAGCATTTGAACTCTATTGCTTCGATACGTAGATATCTGCAAACGCTATTTCCTTGCTAGGAAGTGTCGCATTAACATTCATTTGAAGTGTAGACGAGGAATATATGACACTTCGCAAATCATATTATATCTTACCATGAAACATAGAAATGAGATGCGATATCGCGTTTTAAGAAGCTTTAGAACTCTATTGCTTCGATACGTAGACATTTGCAGACGCTATTTCCTTGCAAGGAAGTGTCGCATTTACATTCATTTGAAGTGTAGACGAGGAATACATAACATTTCGCAAATCATATTATATCTTACTATGAAACATAGAAATGAGATGCGATATCGCGTTTTAAGAATCATAAGAACTCTATTGCTACGATACGTAGACATCTGCAAACGCTATTTCCTTGCAAGGAAGTGTCGCATTTACATTCATTTGAATCGTAGACGAGGAATGCATAACACTTCGCAAATCATATCATATCTTACCGTGAAACATAGAAATGAGATGCGATATCACGTTTTAAACGCATTAGATATCTATTGCTACGATACACAGACATCTGCAAACGCTATTTCCTAGCAAGGAAGTGTCGCATTTACATTCATTTGAAGTGCAGGCGAGGAGTACATAACACTTCGCAAATCATATTATACCTTGCCATGAAACATAGAAATGAGATGCGATATCGCGTTTTAAGAATCATTAGAACTCTATTGCTACGATACGTAGACGTCTGCAAACGCTATTTCCTTGCAAGGAAGTGTCGCATTTACATTCATTTGAAGTGTAGACGAGGAATACATAACACTTCGCAATGAATATTATATCTTATCATGAAACATAAATATGAGATGCAATACCTCGTTTTAAGAAGCATCTGAACTCTATTGCTTCGATACGTAGACATCTGCAAACGCTATTTCCTTGCAAGGAAGTGTCACATTTTCATTCATTTGAAGTGTAGACGAGGAATACATAACACTTCGCAAATAATATTATATCCTACCATGAAACATAGAAATGAGATGCGATATCGCGTTTTAAGAAGCATTAGAACACTATTGCTACGATAGGTAGACATTTGCAAACGCTATTTCCTTGCAAGGAAGTGTCGCATTTACATTCATTTGAATCGTAGACGAGGAATGCATAACACTTCGCAAATCATATTATACCTTACCATGAAACATAGAAACGAGGTGCGATATCGCGTTGTAAGAAGCATTTGAACTCCATTGCTTCGATACGTAGACATCTGCAAACGCTATTTCCTTGCAAGGAAGTGTCGCATTTACATTCATTTGAAGTGTAGACGAGGAATACATAACACATCGCAAATCATATTATATCTTACCATGAAACATAGAAATGAGATGCGATGTCGCGTTTTAAGAAGCATTAGAACACTATTGCTACGATAGGTAGACATTTGCAAACGCTACTTCCTAGCAAGGAAGTGTCGCAATTACATCCATTTGAATCGTAGACGAGGAATGCATAACACTTCGCAATGAATATTATATCTCATCATGAAACATAGATATGAGATGCAATACCTCGTTTTAAGAATCATAAGAACTCTATTGCTACGATACGTAGACATCTGCAAACGCTATTTCCTTGCTAGGAAGTGTCGCATTTACACTCATTTGAATCGTAGGCGAGGAATGCATAACACTTAGCAATGAATATTATATATTATCATGAAACATAGATATGAGATGCAATATCTCGTTTTAAGAAGCATTTGAACTCTATTGCTTCGATACGTAGACATCTGCAAACGCTATTTCCTTGCAAGGAAGTGTCGCATTTACATTCATTAGAAGTGTAGACGAGGAATACATGATACTTCGCAAATCATATTATATCTTACCAAGAAACATAGAAACGAGGTGCGATATCGCGTTGTAAGAAGCATTTGAACTCTATTGCTTCGATACGTAGACATCTGCAAACGCTATTTCCTTGCAAGGAAGTGTCGCATTTACATTCATTTGAAGTGTAGACCAGGAATACATAACACATCGCAAATCATATTATATCTTACCATGAAACATAGAAATGAGATGCGATGTCGCGTTTTAAGAAGCATTAGAACACTATTGCTACGATAGGTAAACATTTGCAAACGCTACTTCCTTGCAAGGAAGTGTCTCAATTACAATCATTTGAATCGTAGACGAGGAATGCATAACACTTCGCAATGAATATTATATCTTATCATGAAACATAGATATGAGATGCGATGTCGCGTTTTAAGAAGCATTAGAACACTATTGCTACGATAGGTAGACATTTGCAAACGCTACTTCCTAGCAAGGAAGTGTCGCAATTACATTCATTTGAATCGTAGACGAGGAATGCATAACACTCCACAATGAATATTATATCTTATATCGGAACATATGAATGAGATGCGATATCGCGATTTAAGAAGCATTACAACTCTATTGCTTGGATACGTAGCCATCTGCAAACGCTATTTCCTAGCAAGGAAGCGTCGCATTTACATTTTTTTGAAGTGAATACGAGGAATACATGAAACTTCGCAATGAATGTTATATATTATCATGAAACATAGATATGAGATGCAATATCTCGTTTTAAGAAGCATTTGAACCCTATTGCTTCGATACGTAGACACCTGCAAACGCTATTTCCTTGCAAGGAAGTGTCGCATTTACATTCATTTGAAGTGTAGACGAGGAATACATGATACTTCGCAAATCATATTATATCTTACCATGAAACATAGAAACGAGGTGCGATATCGCGTTGTAAGAAGCATTTGAACTCTATTGCTTCGATACGTAGACATCTGCAAGCGCTATTTCCTTGCAAGGAAGTGTCGCATTTACATTCATTTGAAGTGTAGACGAGGAATACATGATACTCCGCAAATCATATTATATCTTACCATGAAATATAGAAATGAGATGCGATATCGCGTTTTAGGAAGCATTAGAACTCTATTGCTACGATAGTTAGACATCTGCAAACGCTATTTCCTTGCAAGGAAGTGTCGCATTTACATTCATTTGAAGTGTAGACGAGGAATATATAACATTTCGCAAATAATATTATATCCTACCATGAAACATAGAAATGAGATGCGAAATCGCGTTTTAAGAAGCATTAGAACTCTATTGCTACGATAGGTAGACATCTGCAAACGCTATTTCCTTGCTAGGAAGTGTCGCATTTACACTCATTTGAATCGTAGGCGAGGAATGCATAACACTTCGCAATGAATATTATATATTATCATGAAACATAGATATGAGATGCAATATCTCGTTTTAAGAAGCATTTGAACTCTATTGCTTCGATACGTAGACATCTGCAAACGCTATTTCCTTGCAAGGAAGTGTCGCATTTACATTCATTTGAAGTGTAGACGAGGAATACATGATACTCCGCAAATCATATTATATCTTACCATGAAATATAGAAATGAGATGCGATATCGCGTTTTAGGAATCATTAGAACTCTATTGCTACGATAGGTAGACATCTGCAAACGCTATTTCCTTGCAAGGAAGTGTCGCATTTACATTCATTTGAAGTGTAGACGAGGAATGCATAACACTTCGCAATGAATATTATATATTATCATGAAACATAGATATGAGATGCAATATCTCGTTTTAAGAAGCATTTGAACTCTATTGCTTCGATACGTAGACATCTGCAAACGCTATTTCCTTGCAAGGAAGTGTCGCATTTACATTCATTTGAAGTGTAGACGAGGAATACATGACACTTCGCAAATAATATTATATCTTACCATGAAACATAGAAATGAGATGCGAAATCGCGTTTTAAGAAGCATTAGAAATCTATTGCTACGATACACAGACATCTGCAAACGCTATTTCCTAGCAAGGAAGTGTCGCATTTACATTCATTTGAAGTGTAGGCGAGGAGTACATAACACTTCGCAAATCATATTATACCTTACCATGAAACATAGAAATGAGATGCGATATCGCGTTTTAAGAAGCATTAGAACTCTATTGCTACGATACGTAGACATCTGCAAAACGCTATTTCCTTGCTAGGAAGTGTCGCATTTACATTCATTTGAAGTGTAGACGAGGAATATATAACACTTCGCAAATAATATTATATCCTACCATGAAACATAGAAATGAGATGCGATATCGCGTTTTAACAAGCATTAGAACACTATTGCTGCGATAGGTAGACATTTGCAAACGCTATTTCCTTGCAAGCAAGTGTCGCATTTACATTCATTCGAATCGTAGACGAGGAATGCATAACACTTCGCAATGAATATTATATCTTATCATGAAACATAGATATGAGATGCAATATCACGTTTTAAGAAGCATTTGAACTCTATTGCTACGATACGTAGACATCTGCAAGCGCTATTTCCTTGCAAGGAAGTGTCGCATTTACATTCATTTGAAGTGTAGACGAGGAATACATAACACTTCGCAAATCATATTATACCTTACCATGAAAAATAGAAATGAGATGCGATATCGCGTTTTAAGAATCATAAGAACTCTATTGCTACGATACGTAGACATCTGCAAACGCTATTGCCTTCCAAGGAAGTGTCGCATTTACATTCATCTGAGGTGTAGACGAGGAATACATGACACTTCGAAAATCATATCATATCTTACCATGAAACATAGAAATGAGATGCGATATCACGTTTTAAAAGCATTAGATATCTATTGCTACGATACACAGACATCTGCAAACACTATTTCCTAGCAAGGAAGTGTCGCATTTACATTCATTTGAAGTGCAGGCGAGGAATACATAACACTTCGCAAATCATATTATACCTTACCATGAAACATAGAAATGAGATGCGATATCGCGTTTTAAGAATCATAAGAACTCTATGGCTACGATACGTAGACATCTGCAAAACGCTATTTCCTTGCTAGGAAGTGTCGCATTTACACTCATTTGAATCGTAGGCGAGGAATGCATAACACTTCGCAAATCATATTATATCTTACCATGAAACATAGAAATGAGATGCGATATCGCGTTTTAAGAATCATAAGAACTCTATTGCTACGATACGTAGACATCTGCAAACGCTATTTCCTTGCAAGGAAGTGTCGCATTTACATTCATCTGAGGTGTAGACGAGGAATACATGACACTTCGAAAATCATATCATATCTTACCATGAAACATAGAAATGAGATGCGATATCACGTTTTAAAAGCATTAGAAATCTATTGCTACGATACACAGACATCTGCAAACGCTATTTCCTAGCAAGGAAGTGTCGCATTTACATTCATTTGAAGTGTAGGCGAGGAATACATAACACTTCGCAAATCATATTATACCTTACCATGAAACATAGAAATGAGATGCGATATCGCGTTTTAAGAATCATAAGAACTCTATTGCTACGATATGTAGACATCTGCAAACGCTATTTCCTTGCTAGGAAGTGTCGCATTTACACTCATTTGAATCGTAGGCGAGGAATGCATAACACTTCGCAAATCATATTATATCTTACCATGAAACATAGAAATGAGATGCAATATCTCGTTTTAAGAAGCATTGGAACTCTATTGCTTCGATACGTAGACATCTGCAAACGCTATTTCCTTGCAAGGAAGTGTCGCATTTACATTCATTTGAAGTGTAGACGAGGAATACATGATACTTCGCAAATCATATTATATCTTACCATGAAACATAGAAACGAGGTGCGATATCGCGTTGTAAGAAGCATTTGAACTCTATTGCTTCGATACGTAGACATCTGCAAACGCCATTTCCTTGCAAGGAAGTGTCGCATTTACATTCATTTGAAGTGTAGACGAGGAATACATAGCACATCGCAAATCATATTATATCTTACCATGAAACATAGAAATGAGATGCGATGTCGCGTTTTAAGAAGCATTAGAACACAATTGCTACGATAGGTAGACATTTGCAAACGCTACTTCCTTGCAAGGAAGTGTCGCAATTACATTCATTTGAATCGTAGACGAGGAATGCATAACACTTCGCATTGAATATTATATCTTATCATGAAACTTAGATATGAGATTCAATACCTCGTTTTAAGAAGCATTGGAACTCTATTGCTTCGATACGTAGACATCTGCAAACGCTATTTCCTTGCAAGGAAGTGTCGCATTTACATTCATTTGAAGTGTAGACGAGGAATACATGATACCTCGCAAATCATATTATATCTTACCATGAAACATAGAAACGAGGTGCGATATCGCGTTGTAAGAAGCATTTGAACTCTATTGCTTCGATACGTAGACATCTGCAAACGCTATTTCCTTGCAAGGAAGTGTCGCATTTACATTCATTTGAAGTGTAGACGAGGAATACATAACACATCGCAAATCATATTATATCTTACCATGAAACATAGAAATGAGATGCGATGTCGCGTTTTAAGAAGCATTAGAACACTATTGCTACGATAGGTAGACATCTGCAAAACGCTATTTCCTTGCTAGGAAGTGTCGCATTTACACTCAATTGAATCGTAGGCGAGGAATGCATAACACTTCGCAAATCATATTATATCTTACCATGAAACATAGAAATCAGATGCGATATCGCGTTTTAAGAATCATTACAACTCTATTGCTACGATACGTAGACATCTGCAAATGCTATTTCCTTACAAGGAAGTGTCGCATTTACATTCATTTGAATCGTAGACGAGGAATGCATAACACTTCGCAATGAATATTATATCTTATCATGAAACACAGATATGAGATGCAATATCTCGTTTTAAGAAGCATTTGAACTCTATTGCTTCGATACGTAGACATCTGCAAACGCTATTTCCATGCAAGGAAGTGTCGCATTTACATTCATTTGAAGTGTAGGCGAGGAATACATATCACTTCGCAAATCATATTATACCTTACCATGAAACATAGAAATGAGATGCGATATCGCGTTTTAAGAATCATAAGAACTCTATTGCTACGATACGTAGACATCTGCAAGCGCTATTTCCTTGCAAGGAAGTGTCGCATTTACATTCATTTGAAGTGTAGACGAGGAATACATAACACTTCGCAAATCATATTATACCTTACCATGAAAAATAGAAATGAGATGCGATATCGCGTTTTAAGAATCATAAGAACTCTATGGCTACGATACGTAGACATCTGCAAAACGCTATTTCCTTGCTAGGAAGTGTCGCTTTTACACTCATTTGAATCGTAGGCGAGGAATGCATAACACTTCGCAAATCATATTATATCTTACCATGAAACATAGAAATGAGATGCGATATCGCGTTTTAAGAATCATTTGAACTCTATTGCTTCGATACGTAGACATCTGCAAACGCTATTTCCATGCAAGGAAGTGTCGCATTTACATTCATTTGAAGTGTAGGCGAGGAATACATATCACTTCGCAAATCATATTATACCTTACCATGAAACATAGAAATGAGATGCGATATCGCGTTTTAAGAATCATAAGAACTCTATTGCTACGATACGTAGACATCTGCAAACGCTATTTCCTTGCTAGGAAGTGTCGCATTTACACTCATTTGAATCGTAGGCGAGGAATGCATAACACTTCGCAATGAATATTATATATTATCATGAAACATAGATATGAGATGCAATATCTCGTTTTAAGAAGCATTTTAACTCTATTGCTTCGATACGTAGACATCTGCAAACGCTATTTCCTTGCAAGGAAGTGTCGCATTTACATTCATTTGAAGTGTAGACGAGGAATACATGATACTTCGCAAATCATATTATATCTTACCATGAAACATAGAAACGAGGTGCGATATCGCGTTGTAAGATGCATTTGAACTCTATTGCTTCGATACGTAGACATCTGCAAACGCTATTTCCTTGCAAGGAAGTGTCGCATTTACATTCATCTGAAGTGTAGACGAGGAATACATGACACTTCGCAAATCATATTATATCTTACCATGAAACATAGAAATGAGATGCGATATCGCCTTTTAAGAAGCATTAGAACTCTATTGCTACGATACGTAGACATCTGCAAACGCTATTTCCTAGCGAGGAAGTGTCGCATTCACATTCATTTGAAGTGTAGACGAGGAATACATAACACTTCGCAAATCGTATTACATCTTACCATGAAACATAGAAATGAGATGCGATATCGCGTTTTAAGAAGCATTAGAACTCTATTGCTACGATACCTAGACATCTGCAGACGCTATTTCCCAGCAAGGAAGTGTCGCATTTACATTCATTTGAAGTGTAGACGAGGAATACATGACACTTCGCAAATCATATTATATCTTACCATGAAACATAGAAATGAGATGCGATATCGCGTTTTAGGAAGCACTAGAACTCTATTGCTACGATAGGTAGACATCTGCAAATGCTATTTCCTTGCAAGGAAGTGTCGCATTTACATTCATTTGAAGTGTAGACGAGGAATACATGACACTTCGCAAATCATACTATATCTTACCATGAAACATAGAAATCAGATGGAATATCGCGTTTTAAGATTCATAAGAACTCTGTTGCTACGATAGGTAGACATTTGCAAATGCTATTTCCTTGCAAGCAAGTGTCGCATTTACATTCATTCGAATCGTAGACGAGGAATGCATAACACTTCGCAATGAATATTATATCTTATCATGAAACATAGATATGAGATGCAATATCTCGTTTTAAGAAGCATTTGAACTCTATTGCTTCGATACGTAGACATCTGCAAACGCTATTTCCTTGCAAGGAAGTGTCGCATTTACATTCATTTGAAGTGTAGACGAGGAATACATGACACTTCGCAAATCATATCATATCTCACCATGAAACATAGAAATGAGATGCGATATCACGTTTTAAAAGCATTAGAAATCTATTGCTACGATACACAGACATCTGCAAACGCTATTTCCTAGCAAGGAAGTGTCGCATTTACATTCATTTGAAGTGTAGGCGAGGAGTACATAACACTTCGCAAATCATATTATACCTTACCATGAAACATAGAAATGAGATGCGATATCGCGTTCTAAGAATCATTAGAGCTCTATTGCTACGATACGTAGACATCTGCAAACGCTATTTCCTTGCAAGGAAGTGTCGCATTTACATTCATTTGAAGTGTAGACGAGGAATACATAACACTTCGCAATGAATATTATATCTTATCATGAAACATAGATATGAGATGCAGTACCTCGTTTTAAGAAGCATTTGAACTCTATTGCTTCGATACGTAGACATCTGCAAACGCTATTTCCTTGCAAGGAAGTGTCGCATTTACATTCATTTGAAGTGTAGACGAGGAATACATGACACTTCGCAAATCATATCATATCTCACCATGAAACATAGAAATGAGATGCGATATCACGTTTTAAAAGCATTAGAAATCTATTGCTACGATACACAGACATCTGCAAACGCTATTTCCTAGCAAGGAAGTGTCGCATTTACATTCATTTGAAGTGTAGGCGAGGAGTACATAACACTTCGCAAATCATATTATACCTTACCATGAAACATAGAAATGAGATGCGATATCGCGTTCTAAGAATCATTAGAGCTCTATTGCTACGATACGTAGACATCTGCAAACGCTATTTCCTTGCAAGGAAGTGTCGCATTTACATTCATTTGAAGTGTAGACGAGGAATACATAACACTTCGCAATGAATATTATATCTTATCATGAAACACAGATATGAGATGCAGTACCTCGTTTTAAGAAGCATTTGAACTCTATTGCTTCGATACGTAGACATCTGCAAACGCTATTTCCTTGCAAGGAAGTGTCACATTTACATTCATTTGAAGTGTAGACAAGGAATACATAACACTTCGCAAATAATATTATATCCTACCATGAAACATAGAAATGAGATGCGATATCGCGTTTTAAGAAGCATTAGAACACTATTGCTACGATAGATAGACATTTGCAAACGCTATTTCCTTGCAAGGAAGTGTCGCATTTACATTCATTTGAATCGTAGACGAGGAATGCATAACACTTCGCAAATCATATTATATCTTACCATGAAACATAGAAACGAGGTGCGAAATCGCGTTGTAAGAAGCATTTGAACTCTATTGCTTCGATACGTAGACATCTGCAAACGCTATTTCCTTGCAAGGAAGTGTCGCATTTACATTCATTTGATGTGTAGACGAGGAATACATAACACATCGCAAATCATATTATATCTTACCATGAAACATAGAAATGAGATGCGATGTCGCGTTTTAAGGAGCATTAGAACACTATTGCTACGATAGGTAGACATTTGCAAACGCTACTTCCTTGCAAGGAAGTGTCGCAATTACATTCATTTGAATCGTAGACGAGGAATGCATAACACTTCGCAATGAATATTATATCTTATCATGAAACATAGATATGAGATGCAATACCTCGTTTTAAGGCTCATTTGAACTCCATTGCTTCGACACGTAGACATCTGCAAAAGCTATTTCCTTGCAAGGAAGTGTCGCATTTACATTCATTTGAATCGTAGACGAGGAATGCATAACACTTCGCAATGTATATTATATCTTATCATAAAACATAGATATGAGATGCAATACCTCGTTTTCAGAAACATTTGAACTCTATTGCTACGATAGGTAGACATCTGCAAACGCTATTTCCTTGCAAGGAAGTGTCGCATTTACATTCATTTGAAGTGTAGACGAGGAATACATAAAACTTCGCAAATCATATTATATCTTACAATGAAACATAGAAATGAGATGCGATATCGCGTTTTAAGAAGCATCAGAAATCTATTGCTACGATACATAGACATCTGCAAACGCTATTTCCTAGCGAGGAAGTGTCGCATTCACATTCATTTGAAGTGTAGACGAGGAATACATGATACTTCGCAAATCATATTATATCTTACCATGAAACATAGAAATGAGATGCGATATCGCGTTCTAGGAAGCACTAGAACTCTACTGCTACGATAGGTAGACATCTGCAAATGCTATTTCCTTGCAAGGAAGTGTCGCATTTACATTCATTTGAAGTGTAGACAAGGAATACATAACACTTCGCAAATAATATTATATCCTACCATGAAACATAGAAATGAGATGCGATATCGCGTTTTAAGAAGCATTAGAACACTATTGCTACGATAGATAGACATTTGCAAACGCTATTTCCTTGCAAGGAAGTGTCGCATTTACATTCATTTGAATCGTAGACGAGGAATGCATAACACTTCGCAAATCATATTATATCTTACCATGAAACATAGAAACGAGGTGCGAAATCGCGTTGTAAGAAGCATTTGAACTCTATTGCTTCGATACGTAGACATCTGCAAACGCTATTTCCTTGCAAGGAAGTGTCGCATTTACATTCATTTGATGTGTAGACGAGGAATACATAACACATCGCAAATCATATTATATCTTACCATGAAACATAGAAATGAGATGCGATGTCGCGTTTTAAGGAGCATTAGAACACTATTGCTATGATAGGTAGACATTTGCAAACGCTACTTCCTTGCAAGGAAGTGTCGCAATTACATTCATTTGAATCGTAGACGAGGAATGCATAACACTTCGCAATGAATATTATATCTTATCATGAAACATAGATATGAGATGCAATACCTCGTTTTAAGGCTCATTTGAACTCCATTGCTTCGACACGTAGACATCTGCAAAAGCTATTTCCTTGCAAGGAAGTGTCGCATTTACATTCATTTGAATCGTAGACGAGGAATGCATAACACTTCGCAATGTATATTATATCTTATCATAAAACATAGATATGAGATGCAATACCTCGTTTTCAGAAACATTTGAACTCTATTGCTACGATAGGTAGACATCTGCAAACGCTATTTCCTTGCAAGGAAGTGTCGCATTTACATTCATTTGAAGTGTAGACGAGGAATACATAAAACTTCGCAAATCATATTATATCTTACAATGAAACATAGAAATGAGATGCGATATCGCGTTTTAAGAAGCATCAGAAATCTATTGCTACGATACATAGACATCTGCAAACGCTATTTCCTAGCGAGGAAGTGTCGCATTCACATTCATTTGAAGTGTAGACGAGGAATACATGATACTTCGCAAATCATATTATATCTTACCATGAAACATAGAAATGAGATGCGATATCGCGTTCTAGGAAGCACTAGAACTCTACTGCTACGATAGGTAGACATCTGCAAATGCTATTTCCTTGCAAGGAAGTGTCGCATTTACATTCATTTGAAGTGTAGACGAGGAATACATAACACTTCGCAAATCGTATTACATCTTACCATGAAACATAGAAATGAGATGCGATATCGCGTTTTAAGAATTATAAGAACTCTATTGCTACGATACGTAGACATCTGCAAACGCTATTTCCTTGCAAGGAAGTGACGCATTTACATTCATTTGAAGTGTAGACGAGGAATACATGACACTTAGCAAATCATATTATATCTTAACATGAAACATAGAAATGAGATGCGATATCGCGTTCTAAGAAGTTTCAGAACTCTATTCCTACGATAGGTAGACATCTGCAAACGCTATTTCCTTGCAAGGAAGTGTCGCATTTACATTCATTTGAAGTGTAGACGAGGAATACATAACACTTCGCAAATCGTATTACATCTTACCATGAAACATAGAAATGAGATGCGATATCGCGTTTTAAGAAGCATTAGAACTCTATTGCTACGATACCTAGACATCTGCAGACGCTATTTCCCAGCAAGGAAGTGTCGCATTTACATTCATTTGAAGTGTAGACGAGGAATACATGACACTTCGCAAATCATATTATATCTTACCATGAAACATAGAAATGAGATGCGATATCGCGTTTTAGGAAGCACTAGAACTCTATTGCTACGATAGGTAGACATCTGCAAATGCTATTTCCTTGCAAGGAAGTGTCGCATTTACATTCATTTGAAGTGCAGACGAGGAATACATGACACTTCGCAAATCATATTATATCTTACCATGAAACATAGAAATCAGATGGAATATCGCGTTTTAAGATTCATAAGAACTCTGTTGCTACGATAGGTAGACATTTGCAAACGCTATTACCTTGCAAGCAAGTGTCGCATTTACATTCATTCGAATCGTAGACGAGGAATGCATAACACTTCGCAATGAATATTATATCTTATCATGAAACATAGATATGAGATGCAATATCTCGTTTTAAGAAGCATTTGAACTCTATTGCTTCGATACGTAGACATCTGCAAACGCTACTTCCTTGCAAGGAAGTGTCGCATTTACATTCATTTGAAGTGTAGACGAGGAATACATAACACTCCGCAAATCATATTATATCTTACCATGAAACATAGAAGTGAGATTCGATATCGCGTTCTAAGAAGCCTTAGAACACTCCTGCTACGATAGGTAGACATTTGCAAACGCTATTTCCTTGCAAGGAAGTGTCGCATTTACATTCATTTGAAGTGTAGGCGAGGAGTACATAACACTTCGCAAATCATATTATACCTTACCATGAAACATAGAAATGAGATGCGATATCGCGTTCTAAGAATCATTAGAGCTCTATTGCTACGATACGTAGACATCTGCAAACGCTATTTCCTTGCAAGGAAGTGTCGCATTTACATTCATTTGAAGTGTAGACGAGGAATACATAACACTTCGCAATGAATATTATATCTTATCATGAAACATAGATATGAGATGCAGTACCTCGTTTTAAGAAGCATTTGAACTCTATTGCTTCGATACGTAGACATCTGCAAACGCTATTTCCTTGCAAGGAAGTGTCGCATTTACATTCATTTGAAGTGTAGACGAGGAATACATGACACTTCGCAAATCATATCATATCTCACCATGAAACATAGAAATGAGATGCGATATCACGTTTTAAAAGCATTAGAAATCTATTGCTACGATACACAGACATCTGCAAACGCTATTTCCTAGCAAGGAAGTGTCGCATTTACATTCATTTGAAGTGTAGGCGAGGAGTACATAACACTTCGCAAATCATATCATACCTTACCATGAAACATAGAAATGAGATGCGATATCGCGTTCTAAGAATCATTAGAGCTCTATTGCTACGATACGTAGACATCTGCAAACGCTATTTCCTTGCAAGGAAGTGTCGCATTTACATTCATTTGAAGTGTAGACGAGGAATACATAACACTTCGCAATGAATATTATATCTTATCATGAAACACAGATATGAGATGCAGTACCTCGTTTTAAGAAGCATTTGAACTCTATTGCTTCGATACGTAGACATCTGCAAACGCTATTTCCTTGCAAGGAAGTGTCACATTTACATTCATTTGAAGTGTAGACAAGGAATACATAACACTTCGCAAATAATATTATATCCTACCATGAAACATAGAAATGAGATGCGATATCGCGTTTTAAGAAGCATTAGAACACTATTGCTACGATAGATAGACATTTGCAAACGCTATTTCCTTGCAAGGAAGTGTCGCATTTACATTCATTTGAATCGTAGACGAGGAATGCATAACACTTCGCAAATCATATTATATCTTACCATGAAACATAGAAACGAGGTGCGAAATCGCGTTGTAAGAAGCATTTGAACTCTATTGCTTCGATACGTAGACATCTGCAAACGCTATTTCCTTGCAAGGAAGTGTCGCATTTACATTCATTTGATGTGTAGACGAGGAATACATAACACATCGCAAATCATATTATATCTTACCATGAAACATAGAAATGAGATGCGATGTCGCGTTTTAAGGAGCATTAGAACACTATTGCTACGATAGGTAGACATTTGCAAACGCTACTTCCTTGCAAGGAAGTGTCGCAATTACATTCATTTGAATCGTAGACGAGGAATGCATAACACTTCGCAATGAATATTATATCTTATCATGAAACATAGATATGAGATGCAATACCTCGTTTTAAGGCTCATTTGAACTCCATTGCTTCGACACGTAGACATCTGCAAAAGCTATTTCCTTGCAAGGAAGTGTCGCATTTACATTCATTTGAATCGTAGACGAGGAATGCATAACACTTCGCAATGTATATTATATCTTATCATAAAACATAGATATGAGATGCAATACCTCGTTTTCAGAAACATTTGAACTCTATTGCTACGATAGGTAGACATCTGCAAACGCTATTTCCTTGCAAGGAAGTGTCGCATTTACATTCATTTGAAGTGTAGACGAGGAATACATAAAACTTCGCAAATCATATTATATCTTACAATGAAACATAGAAATGAGATGCGATATCGCGTTTTAAGAAGCATCAGAAATCTATTGCTACGATACATAGACATCTGCAAACGCTATTTCCTAGCGAGGAAGTGTCGCATTCACATTCATTTGAAGTGTAGACGAGGAATACATGATACTTCGCAAATCATATTATATCTTACCATGAAACATAGAAATGAGATGCGATATCGCGTTTTAGGAAGCACTAGAACTCTACTGCTACGATAGGTAGACATCTGCAAATGCTATTTCCTTGCAAGGAAGTGTCGCATTTACATTCATTTGAAGTGTAGACGAGGAAAACATAACACTTCGCAAATCGTATTACATCTTACCATGAAACATAGAAATGAGATGCGATATCGCGTTTTAAGAAGCATTAGAACTCTGTTGCTACGATAGGTAGACATTTGCAAACGCTATTTCCTTGCAAGCAAGTGTCGCATTTACATTCATTCGAATCGTAGACGAGGAATGCATAACACTTCGCAATGAATATTATATCTTATCATGAAACATAGATATGAGATGCAATATCTCGTTTTAAGAAGCATTTGAACTCTATTGCTTCGATACGTAGACATCTGCAAACGCTATTTCCTTGCAAGGAAGGGTCGCATTTACATTCATTTGAAGAGTAGACGAGGAATATGTAACACTTCGCAAATCATATTATATCTTACCATGAAACATAGAAATGAGATCCGATATCGCGTTTTAAGAATTATAAGAACTCTATTGCTACGATACGTAGACATCTGCAAACGCTATTTCCTTGCAAGGAAGTGACGCATTTACATTCATTTGAAGTGTAGACGAGGAATACATGACACTTAGCAAATCATATTATATCTTAACATGAAACATAGAAATGAGATGCGATATCGCGTTCTAAGAAGTTTCAGAACTCTATTCCTACGATAGGTAGACATCTGCAAACGCTATTTCCTTGCAAGGAAGTGTCGCATTTACATTCATTTGAAGTGTAGACGAGGAATACATAACACTTCGCAAATCGTATTACATCTTACCATGAAACATAGAAATGAGATGCGATATCGCGTTTTAAGAAGCATTAGAACTCTATTGCTACGATACGTAGACATCTGCAGACGCTATTTCCCAGCAAGGAAGTGTCGCATTTACATTCATGTGAAGTGTAGACGAGGAATACATGACACTTCGCAAATCATATTATATCTTACCATGAAACATAGAAATGAGATGCGATATCGCGTTTTAGGAAGCACTAGAACTCTATTGCTACGATAGGTAGACATCTGCAAATGCTATTTCCTTGCAAGGAAGTGTCGCATTTACATTCATTTGAAGTGTAGGCGAGGAATACATGACACTTCGCAAATCATATTATATCTTACCATGAAACATAGAAATCAGATGGAATATCGCGTTTTAAGATTCATAAGAACTCTGTTGCTACGATAGGTAGACATTTGCAAACGCTATTACCTTGCAAGCAAGTGTCGCATTTACATTCATTCGAATCGTAGACGAGGAATGCATAACACTTCGCAATGAATATTATATCTTATCATGAAACATAGATATGAGATGCAATATCTCGTTTTAAGAAGCATCAGAAATCTATTGCTACGATACATAGACATCTGCAAACGCTATTTCCTAGCGAGGAAGTGTCGCATTCACATTCATTTGAAGTGTAGACGAGGAATACATGATACTTCGCAAATCATATTATATCTTACCATGAAACATAGAAATGAGATGCGATATCGCGTTTTAGGAAGCACTAGAACTCTACTGCTACGATAGGTAGACATCTGCAAATGCTATTTCCTTGCAAGGAAGTGTCGCATTTACATTCATTTGAAGTGTAGACGAGGAATACATAACACTTCGCAAATCGTATTACATCTTACCATGAAACATAGAAATGAGATGCGATATCGCGTTTTAAGAAGCATTAGAACTCTGTTGCTACGATAGGTAGACATTTGCAAACGCTATTTCCTTGCAAGCAAGTGTCGCATTTACATTCATTCGAATCGTAGACGAGGAATGCATAACACTTCGCAATGAATATTATATCTTATCATGAAACATAGATATGAGATGCAATATCTCGTTTTAAGAAGCATTTGAACTCTATTGCTTCGATACGTAGACATCTGCAAACGCTATTTCCTTGCAAGGAAGGGTCGCATTTACATTCATTTGAAGAGTAGACGAGGAATATGTAACACTTCGCAAATCATATTATATCTTACCATGAAACATAGAAATGAGATCCGATATCGCGTTTTAAGAATTATAAGAACACTATTGCTACGATACGTAGACATCTGCTAACGCTATTTCCTTGCAAGGAAGTGTCGCATTTACATTCATCTGAGGTGTAGACGAGGAATACATGACACTTCGAAAATCATATCATATCTTACCATGAAACATACAAATGAGATGCGATATCACGTTTTAAAAGCATTAGAAATCTATTGCTACGATACACAGACATCTGCAAACGCTATTTCCTAGCAAGGAAGTGTCACATTTACATTCATTTGAAGTGTAGACGAGGAATACATAACACTTCGCAAATAATATTATATCCTACCATGAAACATAGAAATGATATGCGATATCGCGTTTTAAGAAGCATTAGAACACTATTGATACGATAGGTAGACATTTGCAAACGCTATTTCCTTGCAAGGAAGTGTCGCATTTACATTCATTTGTATCGTAGACGAGGAATGCATAACACTTCGCAATGAATATTATATCTTATCATGAAACACAGATATGAGATGCAATATCTCGTTTTAAGAAGCATTTGAACTCTATTGCTTCGATACGTAGACATCTGCAAACGCTATTTCCTTGCAAGGAAGTGTCGCATTTACATTCATTTGAAGTGTAGACGAGGAATACATGACACTTCGCAAATCATATTATATCTTACCATGAAACATAGAAATGAGATGCGAAATCGCGTTTTAAGAAGCATTAGAACTCTATTGCTACGATACGTAGACATCTGCAAACGCTATTTCCTTGCAAGGAAGTGTCGCATTTACATTCATTTGAAGTGTAGACGAGGAATACATAACACTTCGCAAATCATATTATATCTTACCATGAAACATAGAAATGAGATGCGATGTCGCGTTTTAAGAAGCATTAGAACACTATTGCTACGATAGGTAGACATTTGCAAACGCTACTTCCTTGCAAGGAAGTGTCGCAATTACATTCATTTGAATCGTAGACGAGGAATGCATAACACTTCGCAATGAATATTATATCTTATCATGAAACATAGATATGAGATGCAATACCTCGTTTTAAGAAACATTTGAACTCTATTGCTTCGACAGGTAGACATCTGCAAAAGCTATTTCCTTGCAAGGAAGTGTCGCATTTACATTCATTTGAAGTGCAGACGAGGAATACATAACACTTCGCACATCATATTATATCTTACCATGAAACATAGAAATGAGATGCGATATCGCGTTCTAAGAAGCATTAGAACACTACTGCTACTATAGGTAGACATTTGCAAACGCTATTTCCTTGCAAGGAAGTGTCGCATTTACATTCATTTGAAGTGTAGACGAGGAATACATAACATTTCGCAAATCATATTATATCTTACTATGAAACATAGAAATGAGATGCGATATCGCGTTTTAAGAATCATAAGAACTCTATTGCTACGATATGTAGACATCTGCAAACGCTATTTCCTTGCAAGGAAGTGTCGCATTTACATTCATTTGAAGTGTAGACGAGGAATATATAACACTTCGCAAATAATATTATATCCTACCATGAAACATAGAAATGAGATGCGATATCGCGTTTTAAGAAGCATTAGAACACTATTGCTACGATAGGTAGACATTTGCAAACGCTACTTCCTTGCAAGGAAGTGTCGCATTTACATTCATTTGAATCGTAGACGAGGAATGCATAACACTTCGCAATGTATATTATATCTTATCATGAAACATAGATATGAGATGCAGTACCTCGTTTTAAGAAGCATTTGAACTCTATTGCTTCGATACGTAGACATCTGCAAACGCTATTTCCTTGCAAGGAAGTGTCGCATTTACATTCATTTGAAGTGCAGACGAGGAATACATAACACTTCGCAATGAATATTATATCTTATCACGAAACATAGATATGAGATGCAATACCTCGTTTTAAGAAGCATTTGAACTCTATTGCTTCGATACGTAGACATCTGCAAACGCTATTTCCTTGCAAGGAAGTGTCACATTTACATTCATTTGAAGTGTAGACGAGGAATATATAACACTTCGCAAATAATATTATATCCTACCATGAAACATAGAAATGAGATGCGATATCGCGTTTTAAGAAGCATTAGAACACTATTGCTACGATAGGTAGACATTTGCAAACGCTATTTCCTTGCAAGGAAGTGTCGCATTTACATTCATTTGAATCGTAGACGAGGAATGCATGACACTTCGCAAATCATATTATATCTTACCATGAAACATAGAAATGAGATGCGAATTCGCGTTTTAAGAAGCATTAGAACTCTATTGCTACGATACGTAGACATCTGCAAACGCTATTTCCTTGCAAGGAAGTGTCGCATTTACATTCATTTGAAGTGTAGACGAGGAATACATAACACTTCGCAAATCATATTATATCTTACCATGACACATAGCAATGAGATGCGATATCGCGTTTTAAGAATCATAAGAACTCTATTGCTACGATACGTAGACATCTGCTAACGCTATTTCCTTGCAAGGAAGTGTCGCATTTACATTCATCTGAGGTGTAGACGAGGAATACATGACACTTCCAAAATCATATCTTATCTTACCATGAAACATACAAATGAGATGCGATATCACGTTTTAAAAGCATTAGAAATCTATTGCTACGATACACAGACATCTGCAAACGCTATTTCCTAGCAAGGAAGTGTCACATTTACATTCATTTGAAGTGTAGACGAGGAATACATAACACTTCGCAAATAATATTATATCCTACCATGAAACATAGATATGATATGCGATATCGCGTTTTAAGAAGCATTAGACCACTATTGCTACGATAGGTAGACATTTGCAAACGCTATTTCCTTGCAAGGAAGTGTCGCATTTACATTCATTTGAATCGTAGACGAGGAATGCATAACACTTCGCAATGTATATTATATCTTATCATGAAACATAGATATGAGATGCAATACCTCGTTTTAAGAAGCATTTGAACTCTATTGCTTCGATACGTAGACATCTGCAAACGCTATTTCCTAGCGAGGAAGAGTCGCATTCACATTCATTTGAAGTGTAGACGAGGAATACATGATACTTCGCAAATCATATTATATCTTACCATGAAACATAGAAATGAGTTGCGATATCGCGTTTTAGGAAGCACTAGAACTCTATTGCTACGATAGGTAGACATCTGAAAACGCTATTTCCTTGCAAGGAAGTGTCGCATTTACATTCATTTGAAGTGTAGACGAGGAATACATGACACTTCGCAAATCATATTATATCTTACCATGAAACATAGAAATGAGATGCGAAATCGCGTTTTAAGAAGCATTAGAACTCTATTGCTACGATACGTAGACATCTGCAAACGCTATTTCCTTGCAAGGAAGTGTCGCATTTACATTCATTTGAAGTGTAGACGAGGAATACATAACACTTCGCAAATCATATTATATCTTACCATGAAACATAGAAATGAGATGCGATGTCGCGTTTTAAGAAGCATTAGAACACTATTGCTACGATAGGTAGACATTTGCAAACGCTACTTCCTTGCAAGGAAGTGTCGCAATTACATTCATTTGAATCGTAGACGAGGAATGCATAACACTTCGCAATGAATATTATATCTTATCATGAAACATAGATATGATATGCAATACCTCGTTCTAAGAAACATTTGAACTCTATTGCTTCGACAGGTAGACATCTGCAAAAGCTATTTCCTTGCAAGGAAGTGTCGCATTTACATTCATTTGAAGTGCAGACGAGGAATACATAACACTTCGCAAATCATATTATATCTTACCATGAAACATAGAAATGAGATGCGATATCGCGTTCTAAGAAGCATTAGAACACTACTGCTACTATAGGTAGACATTTGCAAACGCTATTTCCTTGCAAGGAAGTGTCGCATTTACATTCATTTGAAGTGTAGACGAGGAATACATAACATTTCGCAAATCATATTATATCTTACTATGAAACATAGAAATGAGATGCGATATCGCGTTTTAAGAATAATAAGAACTCTATTGCTACGATATGTAGACATCTGCAAACGCTATTTCCTTGCAAGGAAGTGTCGCATTTACATTCATTTGAAGTGTAGACGAGGAATATATAACACTTCGCAAATAATATTATATCCTACCATGAAACATAGAAATGAGATGCGATATCGCGTTTTAAGAAGCATTAGAACACTATTGCTAAGATAGGTAGACATTTGCAAACGCTACTTCCTTGCAAGGAAGTGTCGCATTTACATTCATTTGAATCGTAGACGAGGAATGCATAACACTTCGCAATGTATATTATATCTTATCATGAAACATAGATATGAGATGCAGTACCTCGTTTTAAGAAGCATTTGAACTCTATTGCTTCGATACGTAGACATCTGCAAACGCTATTTCCTTGCAAGGAAGTGTCGCATTTACATTCATTTGAAGTGCAGACGAGGAATACATAACACTTCGCAATGAATATTATATCTTATCATGAAACATAGATATGAGATGCAATACCTCGTTTTAAGAAGCATTTGAACTCTATTGCTTCGATACGTAGACATCTGCAAACGCTATTTCCTTGCAAGGAAGTGTCACATTTACATTCATTTGAAGTGTAGACGAGGAATATATAACACTTCGCAAATAATATTATATCCTACCATGAAACATAGAAATGAGATGCGATATCGCGTTTTAAGAAGCATTAGAACACTATTGCTACGATAGGTAGACATTTGCAAACGCTATTTCCTTGCAAGGAAGTGTCGCATTTACATTCATTTGAATCGTAGACGAGGAATGCATGACACTTCGCAAATCATATTATATCTTACCATGAAACATAGAAATGAGATGCGAATTCTCGTTTTAAGAAGCATTAGAACTCTATTGCTACGATACGTAGACATCTGCAAACGCTATTTCCTTGCAAGGAAGTGTCGCATTTACATTCATTTGAAGTGTAGACGAGGAATACATAACACTTCGCAAATCATATTATATCTTACCATGACACATAGCAATGAGATGCGATATCGCGTTTTAAGAATCATAAGAACTCTATTGCTACGATACGTAGACATCTGCTAACGCTATTTCCTTGCAAGGAAGTGTCGCATTTACATTCATCTGAGGTGTAGACGAGGAATACATGACACTTCGAAAATCATATCTTATCTTACCATGAAACATACAAATGAGATGCGATATCACGTTTTAAAAGCATTAGAAATCTATTGCTACGATACACAGACATCTGCAAACGCTATTTCCTAGCAAGGAAGTGTCACATTTACATTCATTTGAAGTGTAGACGAGGAATACATAACACTTCGCAAATAATATTATATCCTACCATGAAACATAGAAATGATATGCGATATCGCGTTTTAAGAAGCATTAGAACACTATTGCTACGATAGGTAGACATTTGCAAACGCTATTTCCTTGCAAGGAAGTGTCGCATTTACATTCATTTTAATCGTAGACGAGGAATGCATAACACTTCGCAATGTATATTATATCTTATCATGAAACATAGATATGAGATGCAATACCTCGTTTTAAGAAGCATTTGAACTCTATTGCTTCGATACGTAGACATCTGCAAACGCTATTTCCTAGCGAGGAAGAGTCGCATTCACATTCATTTGAAGTGTAGACGAGGAATACATGATACTTCGCAAATCATATTATATCTTACCATGAAACATAGAAATGAGATGCGATATCGCGTTTTAGGAAGCACTAGAACTCTATTGCTACGATAGGTAGACATCTGCAAATGCTATTTCCTTGCAAGGAAGTGTCGCATTTACATTCATTTGAAGTGTAGACGAGGAATACATAACACTACGCAAATCGTATTACATCTTACCATGAAACATAGAAATGAGATGCGATATCGCGTTTTAAGAAGCATTAGAACACTATTGCTGCGATAGGTAGACATTTGCAAACGCTATTTCGTTGCAAGGAAGTGTCGCATTTACATTCATTTGTATCGTAGACGAGGAATGCATAACACTTCGCAATGAATATTATATCTTATCATGAAACACAGATATGAGATGCAATATCTCGTTTTAAGAAGCATTTGAACTCTATTGCTTCGATACGTAGACATCTGCAAACGCTATTTCCTTGCAAGGAAGTGTCGCATTTACATTCATTTGAAGTGTAGACGAGGAATACATGACACTTCGCAAATCATATTATATCTCACCATGAAACATAGAAATGAGATGCGAAATCGCGTTTTAAGAAGCATTAGAACTCTATTGCTACGATACGTAGACATCTGCAAACGCTATTTCCTTGCAAGGAAGTGTCGCATTTACATTCATTTGAAGTGTAGACGAGGAATACATAACACTTCGCAAATCATATTATATCTTACCATGAAACATAGAAATGAGATGCGATGTCGCGTTTTAAGAAGCATTAGAACACTATTGCTACGATAGGTAGACATTTGCAAACGCTATTTCCTTGCAAGCAAGTGTCGCATTTACATTCATTCGAATCGTAGACGAGGAATGCATAACACTTCGCAATGAATATTATATCTTATCATGAAACATAGATATGAGATGCAATATCTCGTTTTAAGAAGCATTTGAACTCTATTGCTTCGATACGTAGACATCTGCAAACGCTATTTCCTTGCAAGGAAGGGTCGCATTTACATTCATTTGAAGAGTAGACGAGGAATATGTAACACTTCGCAAATCATATTATATCTTACCATGAAACATAGAAATGAGATCCGATATCGCGTTTTAAGAATTATAAGAACACTATTGCTACGATACGTAGACATCTGCTAACGCTATTTCCTTGCAAGGAAGTGTCGCATTTACATTCATCTGAGGTGTAGACGAGGAATACATGACACTTCGAAAATCATATCATATCTTACCATGAAACATACAAATGAGATGCGATATCACGTTTTAAAAGCATTAGAAATCTATTGCTACGATACACAGACATCTGCAAACGCTATTTCCTAGCAAGGAAGTGTCACATTTACATTCATTTGAAGTGTAGACGAGGAATACATAACACTTCGCAAATAATATTATATCCTACCATGAAACATAGAAATGATATGCGATATCGCGTTTTAAGAAGCATTAGAACACTATTGATACGATAGGTAGACATTTGCAAACGCTATTTCCTTGCAAGGAAGTGTCGCATTTACATTCATTTGTATCGTAGACGAGGAATGCATAACACTTCGCAATGAATATTATATCTTATCATGAAACACAGATATGAGATGCAATATCTCGTTTTAAGAAGCATTTGAACTCTATTGCTTCGATACGTAGACATCTGCAAACGCTATTTCCTTGCAAGGAAGTGTCGCATTTACATTCATTTGAAGTGTAGACGAGGAATACATGACACTTCGCAAATCATATTATATCTTACCATGAAACATAGAAATGAGATGCGAAATCGCGTTTTAAGAAGCATTAGAACTCTATTGCTACGATACGTAGACATCTGCAAACGCTATTTCCTTGCAAGGAAGTGTCGCATTTACATTCATTTGAAGTGTAGACGAGGAATACATAACACTTCGCAAATCATATTATATCTTACCATGAAACATAGAAATGAGATGCGATGTCGCGTTTTAAGAAGCATTAGAACACTATTGCTACGATAGGTAGACATTTGCAAACGCTACTTCCTTGCAAGGAAGTGTCGCAATTACATTCATTTGAATCGTAGACGAGGAATGCATAACACTTCGCAATGAATATTATATCTTATCATGAAACATAGATATGAGATGCAATACCTCGTTTTAAGAAACATTTGAACTCTATTGCTTCGACAGGTAGACATCTGCAAAAGCTATTTCCTTGCAAGGAAGTGTCGCATTTACATTCATTTGAAGTGCAGACGAGGAATACATAACACTTCGCACATCATATTATATCTTACCATGAAACATAGAAATGAGATGCGATATCGCGTTCTAAGAAGCATTAGAACACTACTGCTACTATAGGTAGACATTTGCAAACGCTATTTCCTTGCAAGGAAGTGTCGCATTTACATTCATTTGAAGTGTAGACGAGGAATACATAACATTTCGCAAATCATATTATATCTTACTATGAAACATAGAAATGAGATGCGATATCGCGTTTTAAGAATCATAAGAACTCTATTGCTACGATATGTAGACATCTGCAAACGCTATTTCCTTGCAAGGAAGTGTCGCATTTACATTCATTTGAAGTGTAGACGAGGAATATATAACACTTCGCAAATAATATTATATCCTACCATGAAACATAGAAATGAGATGCGATATCGCGTTTTAAGAAGCATTAGAACACTATTGCTACGATAGGTAGACATTTGCAAACGCTACTTCCTTGCAAGGAAGTGTCGCATTTACATTCATTTGAATCGTAGACGAGGAATGCATAACACTTCGCAATGTATATTATATCTTATCATGAAACATAGATATGAGATGCAGTACCTCGTTTTAAGAAGCATTTGAACTCTATTGCTTCGATACGTAGACATCTGCAAACGCTATTTCCTTGCAAGGAAGTGTCGCATTTACATTCATTTGAAGTGCAGACGAGGAATACATAACACTTCGCAATGAATATTATATCTTATCACGAAACATAGATATGAGATGCAATACCTCGTTTTAAGAAGCATTTGAACTCTATTGCTTCGATACGTAGACATCTGCAAACGCTATTTCCTTGCAAGGAAGTGTCACATTTACATTCATTTGAAGTGTAGACGAGGAATATATAACACTTCGCAAATAATATTATATCCTACCATGAAACATAGAAATGAGATGCGATATCGCGTTTTAAGAAGCATTAGAACACTATTGCTACGATAGGTAGACATTTGCAAACGCTATTTCCTTGCAAGGAAGTGTCGCATTTACATTCATTTGAATCGTAGACGAGGAATGCATGACACTTCGCAAATCATATTATATCTTACCATGAAACATAGAAATGAGATGCGAATTCGCGTTTTAAGAAGCATTAGAACTCTATTGCTACGATACGTAGACATCTGCAAACGCTATTTCCTTGCAAGGAAGTGTCGCATTTACATTCATTTGAAGTGTAGACGAGGAATACATAACACTTCGCAAATCATATTATATCTTACCATGACACATAGCAATGAGATGCGATATCGCGTTTTAAGAATCATAAGAACTCTATTGCTACGATACGTAGACATCTGCTAACGCTATTTCCTTGCAAGGAAGTGTCGCATTTACATTCATCTGAGGTGTAGACGAGGAATACATGACACTTCCAAAATCATATCTTATCTTACCATGAAACATACAAATGAGATGCGATATCACGTTTTAAAAGCATTAGAAATCTATTGCTACGATACACAGACATCTGCAAACGCTATTTCCTAGCAAGGAAGTGTCACATTTACATTCATTTGAAGTGTAGACGAGGAATACATAACACTTCGCAAATAATATTATATCCTACCATGAAACATAGATATGATATGCGATATCGCGTTTTAAGAAGCATTAGACCACTATTGCTACGATAGGTAGACATTTGCAAACGCTATTTCCTTGCAAGGAAGTGTCGCATTTACATTCATTTGAATCGTAGACGAGGAATGCATAACACTTCGCAATGTATATTATATCTTATCATGAAACATAGATATGAGATGCAATACCTCGTTTTAAGAAGCATTTGAACTCTATTGCTTCGATACGTAGACATCTGCAAACGCTATTTCCTAGCGAGGAAGAGTCGCATTCACATTCATTTGAAGTGTAGACGAGGAATACATGATACTTCGCAAATCATATTATATCTTACCATGAAACATAGAAATGAGTTGCGATATCGCGTTTTAGGAAGCACTAGAACTCTATTGCTACGATAGGTAGACATCTGAAAACGCTATTTCCTTGCAAGGAAGTGTCGCATTTACATTCATTTGAAGTGTAGACGAGGAATACATGACACTTCGCAAATCATATTATATCTTACCATGAAACATAGAAATGAGATGCGAAATCGCGTTTTAAGAAGCATTAGAACTCTATTGCTACGATACGTAGACATCTGCAAACGCTATTTCCTTGCAAGGAAGTGTCGCATTTACATTCATTTGAAGTGTAGACGAGGAATACATAACACTTCGCAAATCATATTATATCTTACCATGAAACATAGAAATGAGATGCGATGTCGCGTTTTAAGAAGCATTAGAACACTATTGCTACGATAGGTAGACATTTGCAAACGCTACTTCCTTGCAAGGAAGTGTCGCAATTACATTCATTCGAATCGTAGACGAGGAATGCATAACACTTCGCAATGAATATTATATCTTATCATGAAACATAGATATGATATGCAATACCTCGTTCTAAGAAACATTTGAACTCTATTGCTTCGACAGGTAGACATCTGCAAAAGCTATTTCCTTGCAAGGAAGTGTCGCATTTACATTCATTTGAAGTGCAGACGAGGAATACATAACACTTCGCAAATCATATTATATCTTACCATGAAACATAGAAATGAGATGCGATATCGCGTTCTAAGAAGCATTAGAACACTACTGCTACTATAGGTAGACATTTGCAAACGCTATTTCCTTGCAAGGAAGTGTCGCATTTACATTCATTTGAAGTGTAGACGAGGAATACATAACATTTCGCAAATCATATTATATCTTACTATGAAACATAGAAATGAGATGCGATATCGCGTTTTAAGAATAATAAGAACTCTATTGCTACGATATGTAGACATCTGCAAACGCTATTTCCTTGCAAGGAAGTGTCGCATTTACATTCATTTGAAGTGTAGACGAGGAATATATAACACTTCGCAAATAATATTATATCCTACCATGAAACATAGAAATGAGATGCGATATCGCGTTTTAAGAAGCATTAGAACACTATTGCTAAGATAGGTAGACATTTGCAAACGCTACTTCCTTGCAAGGAAGTGTCGCATTTACATTCATTTGAATCGTAGACGAGGAATGCATAACACTTCGCAATGTATATTATATCTTATCATGAAACATAGATATGAGATGCAGTACCTCGTTTTAAGAAGCATTTGAACTCTATTGCTTCGATACGTAGACATCTGCAAACGCTATTTCCTTGCAAGGAAGTGTCGCATTTACATTCATTTGAAGTGCAGACGAGGAATACATAACACTTCGCAATGAATATTATATCTTATCATGAAACATAGATATGAGATGCAATACCTCGTTTTAAGAAGCATTTGAACTCTATTGCTTCGATACGTAGACATCTGCAAACGCTATTTCCTTGCAAGGAAGTGTCACATTTACATTCATTTGAAGTGTAGACGAGGAATATATAACACTTCGCAAATAATATTATATCCTACCATGAAACATAGAAATGAGATGCGATATCGCGTTTTAAGAAGCATTAGAACACTATTGCTACGATAGGTAGACATTTGCAAACGCTATTTCCTTGCAAGGAAGTGTCGCATTTACATTCATTTGAATCGTAGACGAGGAATGCATGACACTTCGCAAATCATATTATATCTTACCATGAAACATAGAAATGAGATGCGAATTCTCGTTTTAAGAAGCATTAGAACTCTATTGCTACGATACGTAGACATCTGCAAACGCTATTTCCTTGCAAGGAAGTGTCGCATTTACATTCATTTGAAGTGTAGACGAGGAATACATAACACTTCGCAAATCATATTATATCTTACCATGACACATAGCAATGAGATGCGATATCGCGTTTTAAGAATCATAAGAACTCTATTGCTACGATACGTAGACATCTGCTAACGCTATTTCCTTGCAAGGAAGTGTCGCATTTACATTCATCTGAGGTGTAGACGAGGAATACATGACACTTCGAAAATCATATCTTATCTTACCATGAAACATACAAATGAGATGCGATATCACGTTTTAAAAGCATTAGAAATCTATTGCTACGATACACAGACATCTGCAAACGCTATTTCCTAGCAAGGAAGTGTCACATTTACATTCATTTGAAGTGTAGACGAGGAATACATAACACTTCGCAAATAATATTATATCCTACCATGAAACATAGAAATGATATGCGATATCGCGTTTTAAGAAGCATTAGAACACTATTGCTACGATAGGTAGACATTTGCAAACGCTATTTCCTTGCAAGGAAGTGTCGCATTTACATTCATTTTAATCGTAGACGAGGAATGCATAACACTTCGCAATGTATATTATATCTTATCATGAAACATAGATATGAGATGCAATACCTCGTTTTAAGAAGCATTTGAACTCTATTGCTTCGATACGTAGACATCTGCAAACGCTATTTCCTAGCGAGGAAGAGTCGCATTCACATTCATTTGAAGTGTAGACGAGGAATACATGATACTTCGCAAATCATATTATATCTTACCATGAAACATAGAAATGAGATGCGATATCGCGTTTTAGGAAGCACTAGAACTCTATTGCTACGATAGGTAGACATCTGCAAATGCTATTTCCTTGCAAGGAAGTGTCGCATTTACATTCATTTGAAGTGTAGACGAGGAATACATAACACTACGCAAATCGTATTACATCTTACCATGAAACATAGAAATGAGATGCGATATCGCGTTTTAAGAAGCATTAGAACACTATTGCTGCGATAGGTAGACATTTGCAAACGCTATTTCGTTGCAAGGAAGTGTCGCATTTACATTCATTTGTATCGTAGACGAGGAATGCATAACACTTCGCAATGAATATTATATCTTATCATGAAACACAGATATGAGATGCAATATCTCGTTTTAAGAAGCATTTGAACTCTATTGCTTCGATACGTAGACATCTGCAAACGCTATTTCCTTGCAAGGAAGTGTCGCATTTACATTCATTTGAAGTGTAGACGAGGAATACATGACACTTCGCAAATCATATTATATCTCACCATGAAACATAGAAATGAGATGCGAAATCGCGTTTTAAGAAGCATTAGAACTCTATTGCTACGATACGTAGACATCTGCAAACGCTATTTCCTTGCAAGGAAGTGTCGCATTTACATTCATTTGAAGTGTAGACGAGGAATACATAACACTTCGCAAATCATATTATATCTTACCATGAAACATAGAAATGAGATGCGATGTCGCGTTTTAAGAAGCATTAGAACACTATTGCTACGATAGGTAGACATTTGCAAACGCTACTTCCTTGCAAGGAAGTGTCGCAATTACATTCATTTGAATCGTAGACGAGGAATGCATAACACTTCGCAATGAATATTATATCTTATCATGAAACATAGATATGAGATGCAATACCTCGTTTTAAGAAACATTTGAACTCTATTGCTTCGACAGGTAGACATCTGCAAAAGCTATTTCCTTGCAAGGAAGTGTCGCATTTACATTCATTTGAAGTGCAGACGAGGAATACATAACACTTCGCACATCATATTATATCTTACCATGAAACATAGAAATGAGATGCGAATTCGCGTTTTAAGAAGCATTAGAACTCTATTGCTACGATACGTAGACATCTGCAAACGCTATTTCCTTGCAAGGAAGTGTCGCATTTACATTCATTTGAAGTGTAGACGAGGAATACATAACACTTCGCAAATCATATTATATCTTACCATGACACATAGCAATGAGATGCGATATCGCGTTTTAAGAATCATAAGAACTCTATTGCTACGATACGTAGACATCTGCTAACGCTATTTCCTTGCAAGGAAGTGTCGCATTTACATTCATCTGAGGTGTAGACGAGGAATACATGACACTTCCAAAATCATATCTTATCTTACCATGAAACATACAAATGAGATGCGATATCACGTTTTAAAAGCATTAGAAATCTATTGCTACGATACACAGACATCTGCAAACGCTATTTCCTAGCAAGGAAGTGTCACATTTACATTCATTTGAAGTGTAGACGAGGAATACATAACACTTCGCAAATAATATTATATCCTACCATGAAACATAGAAATGATATGCGATATCGCGTTTTAAGAAGCATTAGACCACTATTGCTACGATAGGTAGACATTTGCAAACGCTATTTCCTTGCAAGGAAGTGTCGCATTTACATTCATTTGAATCGTAGACGAGGAATGCATAACACTTCGCAATGTATATTATATCTTATCATGAAACATAGATATGAGATGCAATACCTCGTTTTAAGAAGCATCTGAACTCTATTGCTTCGATACGTAGACATCTGCAAACGCTATTTCCTAGCGAGGAAGAGTCGCATTCACATTCATTTGAAGTGTAGACGAGGAATACATGATACTTCGCAAATCATATTATATCTTACCATGAAACATAGAAATGAGTTGCGATATCGCGTTTTAGGAAGCACTAGAACTCTATTGCTACGATAGGTAGACATCTGAAAACGCTATTTCCTTGCAAGGAAGTGTCGCATTTACATTCATTTGAAGTGTAGACGAGGAATACATGACACTTCGCAAATCATATTATATCTTACCATGAAACAAAGAAATGAGATGCGAAATCGCGTTTTAAGAAGCATTAGAACTCTATTGCTACGATACGTAGACATCTGCAAACGCTATTTCCTTGCAAGGAAGTGTCGCATTTACATTCATTTGAAGTGTAGACGAGGAATACATAACACTTCGCAAATCATATTATATCTTACCATGAAACATAGAAATGAGATGCGATGTCGCGTTTTAAGAAGCATTAGAACACTATTGCTACGATAGGTAGACATTTGCAAACGCTACTTCCTTGCAAGGAAGTGTCGCAATTACATTCATTTGAATCGTAGACGAGGAATGCATAACACTTCGCAATGAATATTATATCTTATCATGAAACATAGATATGATATGCAATACCTCGTTCTAAGAAACATTTGAACTCTATTGCTTCGACAGGTAGACATCTGCAAAAGCTATTTCCTTGCAAGGAAGTGTCGCATTTACATTCATTTGAAGTGCAGACGAGGAATACATAACACTTCGCAAATCATATTATATCTTACCATGAAACATAGAAATGAGATGCGATATCGCGTTCTAAGAAGCATTAGAACACTACTGCTACTATAGGTAGACATTTGCAAACGCTATTTCCTTGCAAGGAAGTGTCGCATTTACATTCATTTGAAGTGTAGACGAGGAATACATAACATTTCGCAAATCATATTATATCTTACTATGAAACATAGAAATGAGATGCGATATCGCGTTTTAAGAATAATAAGAACTCTATTGCTACGATATGTAGACATCTGCAAACGCTATTTCCTTGCAAGGAAGTGTCGCATTTACATTCATTTGAAGTGTAGACGAGGAATATATAACACTTCGCAAATAATATTATATCCTACCATGAAACATAGAAATGAGATGCGATATCGCGTTTTAAGAAGCATTAGAACACTATTGCTAAGATAGGTAGACATTTGCAAACGCTACTTCCTTGCAAGGAAGTGTCGCATTTACATTCATTTGAATCGTAGACGAGGAATGCATAACACTTCGCAATGTATATTATATCTTATCATGAAACATAGATATGAGATGCAGTACCTCGTTTTAAGAAGCATTTGAACTCTATTGCTTCGATACGTAGACATCTGCAAACGCTATTTCCTTGCAAGGAAGTGTCGCATTTACATTCATTTGAAGTGCAGACGAGGAATACATAACACTTCGCAATGAATATTATATCTTATCATGAAACATAGATATGAGATGCAATACCTCGTTTTAAGAAGCATTTGAACTCTATTGCTTCGATACGTAGACATCTGCAAACGCTATTTCCTTGCAAGGAAGTGTCACATTTACATTCATTTGAAGTGTAGACGAGGAATATATAACACTTCGCAAATAATATTATATCCTACCATGAAACATAGAAATGAGATGCGATATCGCGTTTTAAGAAGCATTAGAACACTATTGCTACGATAGGTAGACATTTGCAAACGCTATTTCCTTGCAAGGAAGTGTCGCATTTACATTCATTTGAATCGTAGACGAGGAATGCATGACACTTCGCAAATCATATTATATCTTACCATGAAACATAGAAATGAGATGCGAATTCTCGTTTTAAGAAGCATTAGAACTCTATTGCTACGATACGTAGACATCTGCAAACGCTATTTCCTTGCAAGGAAGTGTCGCATTTACATTCATTTGAAGTGTAGACGAGGAATACATAACACTTCGCAAATCATATTATATCTTACCATGACACATAGCAATGAGATGCGATATCGCGTTTTAAGAATCATAAGAACTCTATTGCTACGATACGTAGACATCTGCTAACGCTATTTCCTTGCAAGGAAGTGTCGCATTTACATTCATCTGAGGTGTAGACGAGGAATACATGACACTTCGAAAATCATATCTTATCTTACCATGAAACATACAAATGAGATGCGATATCACGTTTTAAAAGCATTAGAAATCTATTGCTACGATACACAGACATCTGCAAACGCTATTTCCTAGCAAGGAAGTGTCACATTTACATTCATTTGAAGTGTAGACGAGGAATACATAACACTTCGCAAATAATATTATATCCTACCATGAAACATAGAAATGATATGCGATATCGCGTTTTAAGAAGCATTAGAACACTATTGCTACGATAGGTAGACATTTGCAAACGCTATTTCCTTGCAAGGAAGTGTCGCATTTACATTCATTTGAATCGTAGACGAGGAATGCATAACACTTCGCAATGTATATTATATCTTATCATGAAACATAGATATGAGATGCAATACCTCGTTTTAAGAAGCATTTGAACTCTATTGCTTCGATACGTAGACATCTGCAAACGCTATTTCCTAGCGAGGAAGAGTCGCATTCACATTCATTTGAAGTGTAGACGAGGAATACATGATACTTCGCAAATCATATTATATCTTACCATGAAACATAGAAATGAGATGCGATATCGCGTTTTAGGAAGCACTAGAACTCTATTGCTACGATAGGTAGACATCTGCAAATGCTATTTCCTTGCAAGGAATTGTCGCATTTACATTCATTTGAAGTGTAGACGAGGAATACATAACACTACGCAAATCGTATTACATCTTACCATGAAACATAGAAATGAGATGCGATATCGCGTTTTAAGAAGCATTAGAACACTATTGCTGCGATAGGTAGACATTTGCAAACGCTATTTCGTTGCAAGGAAGTGTCGCATTTACATTCATTTGTATCGTAGACGAGGAATGCATAACACTTCGCAATGAATATTATATCTTATCATGAAACACAGATATGAGATGCAATATCTCGTTTTAAGAAGCATTTGAACTCTATTGCTTCGATACGTAGACATCTGCAAACGCTATTTCCTTGCAAGGAAGTGTCGCATTTACATTCATTTGAAGTGTAGACGAGGAATACATGACACTTCGCAAATCATATTATATCTCACCATGAAACATAGAAATGAGATGCGAAATCGCGTTTTAAGAAGCATTAGAACTCTATTGCTACGATACGTAGACATCTGCAAACGCTATTTCCTTGCAAGGAAGTGTCGCATTTACATTCATTTGAAGTGTAGACGAGGAATACATAACACTTCGCAAATCATATTATATCTTACCATGAAACATAGAAATGAGATGCGATGTCGCGTTTTAAGAAACATTTGAACTCTATTGCTTCGACACGTAGACATCTGCAAAAGCTATTTCCTTGCAAGGAAGTGTCGCATTTACATTCATTTGAAGTGCAGACGAGGAATACATAACACTACGCAAATCGTATTACATCTTACCATGAAACATAGAAATGAGATGCGATATCGCGTTTTAAGAAGCATTAGAACACTATTGCTGCGATAGGTAGACATTTGCAAACGCTATTTCGTTGCAAGGAAGTGTCGCATTTACATTCATTTGTATCGTAGACGAGGAATGCATAACACTTCGCAATGAATATTATATCTTATCATGAAACACAGATATGAGATGCAATATCTCGTTTTAAGAAGCATTTGAACTCTATTGCTTCGATACGTAGACATCTGCAAACGCTATTTCCTTGCAAGGAAGTGTCGCATTAACATTCATTTGAAGTGTAGACGAGGAATACATGACACTTCGCAAATCATATTATATCTCACCATGAAACATAGAAATGAGATGCGAAATCGCGTTTTAAGAAGCATTAGAACTCTATTGCTACGATACGTAGACATCTGCAAACGCTATTTCCTTGCAAGGAAGTGTCGCATTTACATTCATTTGAAGTGTAGACGAGGAATACATAACACTTCGCAAATCATATTATATCTTACCATGAAACATAGAAATGAGATGCGATGTCGCGTTTTAAGAAACATTTGAACTCTATTGCTTCGACACGTAGACATCTGCAAAAGCTATTTCCTTGCAAGGAAGTGTCGCATTTACATTCATTTGAAGTGCAGACGAGAAATACATAACACTTCGCAAATCATATTATATCTTACCATGAAACATAGAAATGAGATGCGATATCGCGTTCTAAGAAGCATTAGAACACTACTGCTACTATAGGTATACATTTGCAAACGCTATTTCCTTGCAAGGAAGTGTCGCATTTACATTCATTTGAAGTGTAGACGAGGAATACATAACATTTCGCAAATCATATTATATCTTACTATGAAACATAGAAATGAGATGCGATATCACGTTTTAGGAATAATAAGAACTCTATTGCTACGATACGTAGACATCTGCAAAAGCTATTTCCTTGCAAGGAAGTGTCGCATTTACATTCATTTGAAGTGCAGACGAGAAATACATAACACTTCGCAAATCATATTATATCTTACCATGAAACATAGAAATGAGATGCGAAATCGGGTTTTAAGAAGCATTAGAACACTATTACTACGATAGGTAGACATTTGCAAACGCTATTTCCTTGCAAGGAAGTGTCGCATTTACATTCATTTGAAGTGTAGACGAGGAATACATGACACTTCGCAAATCATATTATATCTTACCATGAAACATATAAATGAGGTGCGAAATCGCGTTTTAAGAAGCACTAGAACTCTATTGCTACGATACGTAGACATCTGCAAACGCTATTTCCTTGCAAGGAAGTGTCGCATTTACATTCATTTGAAGTGTAGACGAGGAATACATAACACTTCGCAAATCATATCATATCTTACCATGAAACATAGAAATGAGATGCGATATCACGTTTTAAAAGCATTAGAAATCTATTGCTACGATACACAGACATCTGCAAACGCTATTTCCTAGCAAGGAAGTGTCGCATTTACATTCATTTGAAGTGTAGACGAGGAATACATAACACTTCGCAAATCATATTATACCTTACCATGAAACATAGAAATGAGATGCGATATCGCGTTTTAAGAATCATAAGAACTCTATTGCTACGATACGTAGACATTTGCAGACGCTATTTCCTTGCAAGGAAGTGTCGCATTTACATTCATTTGAAGTGTAGACGTGGAATACATAACATTTCGCAAATCATATTATATCTTACTATGAAACATAGAAATGAGATGCGATATCGCGTTTTAAGAATCATAAGAACTCTATTGCTACGAAACGTAGACATCTGCAAGCGCTATTTCCTTGCAAGAAAGTGTCGCATTTACATTCATTTGAAGTGTAGACGAGGAATATATAACACTTCGCAAATAATATTATATCCTACCATGAAACATAGAAATGAGATGCGATATCGCGTTTTAAGAAGCATTAGAACACTATTGCTACGATAGGTAGACATTTGCAAACGCTATTTCCTTGCAAGGAAGTGTCGCATTTACATTCATTTGAATCGTAGACGAGGAATGCATAACACTTCGCAAATCATATTATATCTTACCATGAAACATAGAAACGAGGTGCGATATCGCGTTGAAAGAAGCATTTGAACTCTATTGCTTCTATACGTAGACATCTGCAAACGCTATTTCCTTGCAAGGAAGTGTCGCATTTACATTCATTTGAAGTGTAGACGAGGAATACATAACACATCGCAAATCATATTATATCTTACCATGAAACATAGAAATGAGATGCGATGTCGCGTTTTAAGAAGCATTAGAACACTATTGCTACGATAGGTAGACATTTGCAAACGCTACTTCCTTGCAAGGAAGTGTCGCAATTACATTCATTTGAATCGTAGACGAGGAATGCATAACACTTCGCAATGTATATTATATCTTATCATGAAACATATATATGAGATGCAATACCTCGTTTTAAGAAGCATTTGAACTCTATTGCTTCGATACGTAGACATCTGCAAACGGTATTTCCTTGCAAGGAAGTGTCGCATTTACATTCATTTGAAGTGTAGACGAGGAATACATGATACTCCGCAAATCATATTATATCTTACCATGAAATATAGAAATGAGATGCGATATCGCGTTTTAGGAAGCATTAGAACACTATTGCTACGATAGGTAGACATCTGCAAACGCTATTTCCTTGCAAGGAAGTGTCGCATTTACATTCATTTGAAGTCTAGACGAGGAATACATGACACTCCGCAAATCATATTATATCTTACCATGAAATATAGAAATGAGATGCGATATCGCGTTTTAGGAAGCATTAGAACTCTATTGCTACGATAGGTAGACATCTGCAAACGCTATTTCCTTGCAAGGAAGTGTCGCATTTACATTCATTTGAAGTGTAGACGAGGAATACATAACACTTCGCAAATCGTATTACATCTTACCATGAAACATAGAAATGAGATGCGATATCGCGTTCTAAGAAGCATTAGAACTCTATTGCTACGATACGTAGACATCTGCAAACGCTATTTCCTTGCAAGGAAGTGTCGCATTTACATTCATTTGAAGTGTAGACGAGGAATATATAACACTTCGCAAATAATATTATATCCTACCATGAAACATAGAAATGAGAAGCGATATCGCGTTTTAAGAAGCATTAGAAATCTATTGCTACGATACGTAGACATCTGCAAACGCTATTTCCTAGCGAGGAAGTGTCGCATTCACATTCATTTGAAGTGTAGGCGAGGAATACATAACACTTCGCAAATCATATTATACCTTACCATGAAACATAGAAATGAGATGCGATATCGCGTTTTAAGAATAATAAGAACTCTATTGCTACGATACGTAGACATCTGCAAAAGCTATTTCCTTGCAAGGAAGTGTCGCATTTACATTCATTTGAAGTGTAGACGAGGAATACATAACACTTCGCAAATCATATCATGTCTTACCATGAAACATAGAAATGAGATGCGATATCACGTTTTAAAAGCATTAGAAATCTATTGCTACGATACACAGACATCTGCAAACGCTATTTCCTAGCACGGAAGTGTCGCATTTACATTCATTTGAAGTGTAGGCGAGGAATACATAACACTTCGCAAATCATATTGTACCTTACCATGAAACATAGAAATGAGATGCGATATCGCGTTTTAAGAATCATAAGAACTCTATTGCTACGATACGTAGACATCTGCAAACGCTATTTCCTTGCTAGGAAGTGTCGCATTTACACTCATTTGAATCGGAGGCGTGGAATGCATAACACTTCGCAATGACTATTATATCTTATCATGAAACATAGATGCGAGATGCAATACCTCGTTTTAAGAAGCATTTGAACTCTATTGCTTCGATACGTAGACATCTGCAAAAGCTATTTCCTTGCAAGGAAGTGTCGCATTTACATTCATTTGAAGTGCAGACGAGAAATACATAACACTTCGCAAATCATATTATATCTTA
>NW_027490642.1:0-87355 GCF_050948175.1 Xylocopa sonorina | reverse complement strand
GCGTTTTAAGAAGCATTAGAAATCTATTGCTACGATACGTAGACATCTGCAAACGCTATTTCCTAGCGAGGAAGTGTCGCATTTACATTCATTTGAAGTGTAGACGAGGAAGACATAACACTTCGCAAGTCATATTATATCTTACCATGAAACATAGAAATGAGTTGCGATATCGCTTTTTAACAAGCATTAGAACTCTATTGCTACGATACGTAGACATCTGCAGACGCTATTTCCTAGCAAGGAAGTGTCGCATTTACATTCATTTGAAGTGTAGACGAGGAATACATGACACTTCGCAAATCATATTTTATCTTACCATGAAACATAGAAATGAGATGCGATATCGCGTTTTAAGAATCATAAGAACTCTATTGCTACGATACGTAGACATCTGCAAACGCTATTTCCTTGCAAGGAAGTGTCGCATTTACATTCATTTGAAGTGTAGACGAGGAATACATAACACTTCGCAAATCATATTATACCTTACCATGAAACATAGAAATGAGATGCGATATCGCGTTTTAAGAAGCATTAGAAATCTATTGCTACTATACATAGACATCTGCAAACGCTATTTCCTTGCAAGGAAGTGTCGCATTTACATTCATTTGAAGTGTAGACGAGGAATACATAACACTTCGCAAATCATATTATACCTTACCATGAAACATAGAAATGAGATGCGATATCGCGTTTTAAGAAGCATTAGAAATCTATTGCTACTATACATAGACATCTGCAAACGCTATTTCCTTGCAAGGAAGTGTCGCATTTACATTCATTTGAAGTGTAGACGAGGAATACATAACACTTCGCAAATCATATTATATCTTACCATGAAAAATAGAAATGAGATGCGATATCGCGTTTTAAGAAGCATTAGAACTCTATTGCTACGATACGTAGACAT
Source organism: Xylocopa sonorina (assembly GCF_050948175.1). Taxonomy (NCBI): domain Eukaryota; kingdom Metazoa; phylum Arthropoda; class Insecta; order Hymenoptera; family Apidae; genus Xylocopa; species Xylocopa sonorina. The sequence goes on along the minus strand of NW_027490642.1, from coordinate 86,439 downwards.
CTGCAAACGCTATTTCCTAGCAAGGAAGTGTCGCATTTACATTCATTTGAATCGTAGACGAGGAATGCATAACACTTCGCAAATCATATTATATCTTACCATGAAACATAGAAATGAGATGCGATATCGCGTTTTAAAAAGCATTAGAACTCTATTGCTACAATACGTAGACACCTGCGGATGCTATTTCCTAGCAAGGAAGAGTCGCATTTACATTCATTTGAAGTGTAGAAGAGGAATACATGACACTTCGCAAATCATATTATGTCTTACCATGAGACATAGAAATGAGATGCGATATCGCGTTTTAAGAAGCATCAGAAATCCATTGCTACGATACTCAGACATCTGCAAACGCTATTTCCTTGCAAGGAAGTGTCGCATTTACATTCATTTGAAGTGTAGACGAGGAATACATAGCACTTCGCAAATCATATTATACCTTACCATGAAACATAGAAATGAGATGAGATATCGCGGTTTAGGGAGCATTAGAAATCTATTGCTACGATACATAGACATCTGCAAACGCTATTTCCTTGCAAGGAAGTGTCGCATTTACATTCATTTGAATCGTAGACGAGGAATGCATAACACTTCGCAAATCATATTATATCTTACCATGAAACATAGAAATGAGATGCGATATCGCGTTTTAAAAAGCATTAGAACTCTATTGCTACGATACGTGGACATCTGCAGATGCTATTTCCTAGCAAGGAAGTGTCGCATTTACATTCATTTGAAGTGCAGAAGAGGAATACATGACACTTCGCAAATCATATTATATCTTACCATGAAACATAGAAATGAGATGCGATATCGCGTTTTATGAAGCATCAGAAATCCATTGCTACGATACGTAGACATCTGCAAACGCTATTTCCTTGCAAGGAAGTGTCGCATTTACATTCATTTGAAGTGTAGACGAGGAATACATAACACTTCGCAAATCATATTATACCTTACCATGAAACATAGAAATGAGATGCGTTTTCGCGTTTTAAGAAGCATTAGAAATCTATTGCTACGATACATAGACATCTGCAGACGCTATTTCCTAGCAAGGAAGTGTCGCATTTACATTCATTTGAAGCGTAGACGAGGAATACATGACACTTCGCAAATCATATTATATCTTACCATGAAACATAGAAATGAGTTGCGATATCGCGTGTTAAGAAGCATTAGAACACTATTGCTACGATACGTAGACATCTGCGGATGCTATTTCCTAGCAAGGAAGTGTCGCATTTACATTCATTTGAATTGTAGAAGAGGAATACATGACACTTCGCAAATCATATTATATCTTACCATGAAAAATAGAAATGAGATGCGATATCGCGTTTTAAGAAGCATTAGAACTCTATTGCTACGATACGTAGACATCTGCAAACGCTATTTCCTAGCAAGGAAGTGTCGCATTTACATTCATTTGTATCGTAGACGAGGAATGCATAACACTTCGCAAATCATATTATATCTTACCATGAAACATAGAAATGAGATGCGATATCGCGTTTTAAAAAGCATTAGAACTCTATTGCTACAATACGTAGACACCTGCGGATGCTATTCCCTAGCAAGGAAGAGTCGCATTTACAATCATTTGAAGTGTAGAAGAGGAATACATGACACTTCGCAAATCATATTATGTCTTACCATGAGACATAGAAATGAGATGCGATATCGCGTTTTAAGAAGCATCAGAAATCCATTGCTACGATACTCAGACATCTGCAAACGCTATTTCCTTGCAAGGAAGTGTCGCATTTACATTCATTTGAAGTGTAGACGAGGAATACATAGCACTTCGCAAATCATATTATACCTTACCATGAAACATAGAAATGAGATGAGATATCGCGGTTTAAGGAGCATTAGAAATCTATTGCTACGATACATAGACATCTGCAAACGCTATTTCCTTGCAAGGAAGTGTCGCATTTACATTCATTTGAAGTGTAGACGAGGAATACATAACACTTCGCAAATCATATTATATCTTACCATGAAAAATAGAAATGAGATGCGATATCGCGTTTTAAGAAGCATTAGAACTCTATTGCTACGATACGTAGACATCTGCAAACGCTATTTCCTAGCAAGGAAGTGTCGCATTTACATTCATTTGAATCGTAGACGAGGAATGCATAACACTTCGCAAATCATATTATATCTTACCATGAAACATAGAAATGAGATGCGATATCGCGTTTTAAAAAGCATTAGAACTCTATTGCTACGATACGTAGACATCTGCAGATGCTATTTCCTAGCAAGGAAGTGTCGCATTTACATTCATTTGAAGTGCAGAAGAGGAATACATGACACTTCGCAAATCATATTATATCTTACCGTGAAACATAGAAATGAGATGCGATATCGCGTTTTATGAAGCATCAGAAATCCATTGCTACGATACGTAGACATCTGCAAACGCTATTTCCTTGCAAGGAAGTGTCGCATTTACATTCATTTGAAGTGTAGACGAGGAATACATAACACTTCGCAAATCATATTATACCTTACCATGAAACATAGAAATGAGATGCGTTTTCGCGTTTTAAGAAGCATTAGAAATCTATTGCTACGATACATAGACATCTGCAGACGCTATTTCCTAGCAAGGAAGTGTCGCATTTACATTCATTTGAAGCGTAGACGAGGAATACATGACACTTCGCAAATCATATTATATCTTACCATGAAACATAGAAATGAGTTGCGATATCGCGTGTTAAGAAGCATTAGAACACTATTGCTACGATACGTAGACATCTGCGGATGCTATTTCCTAGCAAGGAAGTGTCGCATTTACATTCATTTGAATTGTAGAAGAGGAATACATGACACTTCGCAAATCATATTATATCTTACCATGAAACATAGAAATGAGATGCGATATCGCGTTTTAAGAAGCATCAGAAATCCATTGCTACGATACTTAGACATCTGCAAACGCTATTTCCTTGCAAGGAAGTGTCGCATTTACATTCATTTGAAGTGTAGACGAGGAATACATAACACTTCGCAAATCATATTATACCTTACCATGAAACATAGAAATGAAATGCGATATCGCGGTTTAAGGAGCATTAGAAATCTATTGCTACGATACATAGACATCTGCAAACGCTATTTCCTTGCAAGGAAGTGTCGCATTTACATTCATTTGAAGTGTAGACGAGGAATACATAACACTTCGCAAATCATATTATATCTTACCATGAAAAATAGAAATGAGATGCGATATCGCGTTTTAAGAAGCATTAGAACTCTATTGCTACGATACGTAGACATCTGCAAACGCTATTTCCTTGCAAGGAAGTGTCGCATTTACATTCATTTGAATCGTAGACGAGGAATGCATAACACTTCGCAAATCATATTATATCTTACCATGAAACATAGAAATGAGATGCGATATCGCGTTTTAAAAAGCATTAGAACTCTATTGCTACGATACGTAGACATCTGCAGATGCTATTTCCTAGCAAGGAAGTGTCGCATTTACATTCATTTGAAGTGCAGAAGAGGAATACATGACACTTCGCAAATCATATTATATCTTACCATGAAACATAGAAATGAGATGCGATATCGCGTTTTAAGAAGCATCAGAAATCCATTGCTACGATACGTAGACATCTGCAAACGCTATTTCCTTGCAAGGAAGTGTCGCATTTACATTCATTTGAAGTGTAGACGAGGAATACATAACACTTCGCAAATCATATTATACCTTACCATGAAACATAAAAATGAGATGCGATATCGCGGTTTAAGGAGCATTAGAAATCTATTGCTACGATACATAGACATCTGCAAACGCTATTTCCTTGCAAGGAAGTGTCGCATTTACATTCATTTGAAGTGTAGACGAGGAATACATAACACTTCGCAAATCATATTATATCTTGCCATGAAAAATAGAAATGAGATGCGATATCGCGTTTTAAGAAGCATTAGAACTCTATTGCTACGATACGTAGACATCTGCAAACGCTATTTCCTTGCAAGGAAGTGTCGCATTTACATTCATTTGAATCGTAGACGAGGAATGCATAACACTTCGCAAATCATATTATATCTTACCATGAAACATAGAAATGAGATGCGATATCGCGTTTTAAAAAGCATTAGAACTCTATTGCTACGATACGTAGACATCTGCAGACGCTATTTCCTAGCAAGGAAGTGTCGCGTTTACATTCATTTGAAGTGTAGACGAGGAATACATGACACTTCGCAAATCATATTTTATCTTACCATGAAACATAGAAATGAGATGCGATATCGCGTTTTAAGAATCATAAGAACTCTATTGCTACGATACGTAGACATCTGCAAACGCTATTTCCTTGCAAGGAAGTGTCGCATTTACATTCATTTGAATCGTAGACGAGGAATGCATAACACTTCGCAAATCATATTATATCTTACCATGAAACATAGAAATGAGATGCGATATCGCGTTTTAAAAAGCATTAGAACTCTATTGCTACGATACGTAGACATCTGCAGACGCTATTTCCTAGCAAGGAAGTGTCGCGTTTACATTCATTTGAAGTGTAGACGAGGAATACATGACACTTCGCAAATCATATTTTATCTTACCATGAAACATAGAAATGAGATGCGATATCGCGTTTTAAGAATCATAAGAACTCTATTGCTACGATACGTAGACATCTGCAAACGCTATTTCCTTGCAATGAAGTGTCGCATTTACATTCATTTGAATCGTAGACGAGGAATGCATAACACTTCGCAAATCATATTATATCTTACCATGAAACATAGAAATGAGATGCGATATCGCGTTTTAAAAAGCATTAGAACTCTATTGCTACGATACCTAGACATCTGCAGACGCTATTTCCTTGCAAGGAAGTGTCGCATTTCCATTCATTTGAATCGTAGACGAGGAATACATGATACTTCGCAAATCATATTATATCTTACCATGAAACATAGAAATGAGATGCGATATCGCGTTTTAAGAAGCATTAGAAATCTATTGCTACGATACCTAGACATCTGCAGACGCTATTTCCTTGCAAGGAAGTGTCGCATTTACATTCATTTGAATCGTAGACGAGGAATACATGATACTTCGCAAATCATATTATATCTTACCATGAAACATAGAAATGAGATGCGATATTGCGTTTTAAGAAGCATTAGAAATCTATTGCTACGAAACGTAGACATCTGCAAACGCTATTTCCTAGCGAGGAAGTGTCGCATTCACATTCATTTGAAGTGTAGACGAGGAATACATAACACTTCGCAAATCATATTATATCTTACCATGAAACAAAGAAATGAGTTGCGATATCGCGTTTTAAAAAGCATTAGAACTCTATTGCTACGATACGTAGACATCTGCAGACGCTATTTCCTAGCAAGGAAGTGTCGCATTTACATTCATTTGAAGTGTAGACGAGGAATACATGACACTTCGCAAATCATATTTTATCTTACCATGAAACATAGAAATGAGATGCGATATCGCGTTTTAAGAATCATAAGAACTCTATTGCTACGATACGTAGACATCTGCAAACGCTATTTCCTTGCAAGGAAGTGTCGCATTTACATTCATTTGAATCGTAGACGAGGAATGCATAACACTTCGCAAATCATATTATATCTTACCATGAAATATAGAACTGAGATGCGATATCGCGTTTTAAAAAGCATTAGAACTCTATTGCTACGATACGTAGACATCTGCAGACGCTATTTCCTAGCAAGGAAGTGTCGCATTTACATTCATTTGAAGTGTAGACGAGGAATGCATAACGCTTCGCAAATCATATTATATCTTACCATGAAACGTAGTAATGAAATGCGATATCGCGTTTTAAGAAGCTTCAGAAATCCATTGCTACGATACGTAGACATCTGCAGACGCTATTTCCTAGCAAGGAATGTCGCATTTACATTCATTTGAAGTGTAGACGAGGAATACATGACACTTCGCAAATCATATTTTACCTTACCATGAAACATAGAAATGAGATGCGATATCGCGTTTTAAGAAGCATTAGAAATCTATTGCTATCGATACGTAGACATCTGCAAACGCTATTTCCTAGCGAGGAAGTGTCGCATTCACATTCATTTGAAGTGTAGACGAGGAATACATAACACTTCGCAAATCATATTATATCTTACCATGAAACATAGAAATGAGATGCAATATCGCGATTTAAGAATCATAAGAACTCTATTGCTACGATACGTAGACATCTGCAAAAGCTTTTTCCTTGCAAGAAAGTGTCGCATTTACATTCATTTGAAGTGTAGACGACGGATACAAAACACTTCGCAAATCATATTATACCTTACCATGAAACATAGAAATGCGATATCGCGTTTTAAGAATCATAAGAACTCTATTGTTACGATACGTAGACAACTGCAAACGCTATTTCCTTGCAAAGAAGTGTCGCATTTACATTCATTTGAAGTGTAGACAGGGAATATATAACACTTCGCAAATCATATTATATCTTACCATGAAAAATAGAAATGAGATGCGATATCGCGTTTTAAGAAGCATTAGAACTCTATTGCTACGATACGTAGACATCTGCAGACGCTATTACCTAGCAAGGAAGTGTCGCATTTACATTCGTTTGAAGTGTAGACGAGGAATACATGACACTTCGCAAATCATATTTTATCTTACCATGAAACATAGAAATGATATGCGATATCGCGTTTTAAGAATCATAAGAACTCTATTGCTACGATACGTAGACATCTGCAAACGCTATTTCCTTGCAAGGAAGTGTCGCATTTACATTCATTTGAAGTGTAGACGAGGAATACATAACACTTCGCAAATCATATTATACCTTACCATGAAACATAGAAATGAGATGCGATATCGCGTTTTAAGAAGCATTAGAAATCTATTGCTACGATACGTAGACATCTGCAAACGCTATTTCCTAGCAAGGAAGTGTCGCATTTACATTCATTTGAATCGTAGACGAGGAATGCATAACACTTCGCAAATCATATTATATCTTACCATGAAACATAGAAATGAGATGCGATATCGCGTTTTAAAAAGCATTAGAACTCTATTGCTACAATACGTAGACACCTGCGGATGCTATTTCCTAGCAAGGAAGTGTCGCATTTACATTCATTTGAAGTGTAGAAGAGGAATACATGACACTTCGCAAATCATATTATATCTTACCATGAGACATAGAAATGAGATGCGATATCGCGTTTTAAGAAGCATCAGAAATCCATTGCTACGATACTCAGACATCTGCAAACGCTATTTCCTTGCAAGGAAGTGTCGCATTTACATTCATTTGAAGTGTAGACGAGGAATACATAACACTTCGCAAATCATATTATACCTTACCATGAAACATAGAAATGAGATGCGATATCGCGGTTTAAGGAGCATTAGAAATCTATTGCTACGATACATAGACATCTGCAAACGCTATTTCCTTGCAAGGAAGTGTCGCATTTACATTCATTTGAAGTGTAGACGAGGAATACATAACACTTCGCAAATCATATTATATCTTACCATGAAAAATAGAAATGAGATGCGATATCGCGTTTTAAGAAGCATCAGAAATCCATTGCTACGATACGTAGACATCTGCAAACGCTATTTCCTTGCAAGGAAGTGTCGCATTTACATTCATTTGAAGTGTAGACGAGGAATACATAACACTTCGCAAATCATATTATACCTTACCATGAAACATAAAAATGAGATGCGATATCGCGGTTTAAGGAGCATTAGAAATCTATTGCTACGATACATAGACATCTGCAAACGCTATTTCCTTGCAAGGAAGTGTCGCATTTACATTCATTTGAATCGTAGACGAGGAATGCATAACACTTCGCAAATCATATTATATCTTACCATGAAACATAGAAATGAGATGCGATATCGCGTTTTAAAAAGCATTAGAACTCTATTGCTACGATACGTAGACATCTGCAGACGCTATTTCCTAGCAAGGAAGTGTCGCGTTTACATTCATTTGAAGTGTAGACGAGGAATACATGACACTTCGCAAATCATATTTTATCTTACCATGAAACATAGAAATGAGATGCGATATCGCGTTTTAAGAATCATAAGAACTCTATTGCTACGATACGTAGACATCTGCAAACGCTATTTCCTTGCAAGGAAGTGTCGCATTTACATTCATTTGAATCGTAGACGAGGAATGCATAACACTTCGCAAATCATATTATATCTTACCATGAAACATAGAAATGAGATGCGATATCGCGTTTTAAAAAGCATTAGAACTCTATTGCTACGATACGTAGACATCTGCAGACGCTATTTCCTAGCAAGGAAGTGTCGCGTTTACATTCATTTGAAGTGTAGACGAGGAATACATGACACTTCGCAAATCATATTTTATCTTACCATGAAACATAGAAATGAGATGCGATATCGCGTTTTAAGAATCATAAGAACTCTATTGCTACGATACGTAGACATCTGCAAACGCTATTTCCTTGCAATGAAGTGTCGCATTTACATTCATTTGAATCGTAGACGAGGAATGCATAACACTTCGCAAATCATATTATATCTTACCATGAAACATAGAAATGAGATGCGATATCGCGTTTTAAAAAGCATTAGAACTCTATTGCTACGATACCTAGACATCTGCAGACGCTATTTCCTTGCAAGGAAGTGTCGCATTTCCATTCATTTGAATCGTAGACGAGGAATACATGATACTTCGCAAATCATATTATATCTTACCATGAAACATAGAAATGAGATGCGATATCGCGTTTTAAGAAGCATTAGAAATCTATTGCTACGATACCTAGACATCTGCAGACGCTATTTCCTTGCAAGGAAGTGTCGCATTTACATTCATTTGAATCGTAGACGAGGAATACATGATACTTCGCAAATCATATTATATCTTACCATGAAACATAGAAATGAGATGCGATATTGCGTTTTAAGAAGCATTAGAAATCTATTGCTACGATACGTAGACATCTGCAAACGCTATTTCCTAGCGAGGAAGTGTCGCATTCACATTCATTTGAAGTGTAGACGAGGAATACATAACACTTCGCAAATCATATTATATCTTACCATGAAACAAAGAAATGAGTTGCGATATCGCGTTTTAAAAAGCATTAGAACTCTATTGCTACGATACGTAGACATCTGCAGACGCTATTTCCTAGCAAGGAAGTGTCGCATTTACATTCATTTGAAGTGTAGACGAGGAATACATGACACTTCGCAAATCATATTTTATCATACCATGAAACATAGAAATGAGATGCGATATCGCGTTTTAAGAATCATAAGAACTCTATTGCTACGATACGTAGACATCTGCAAACGCTATTTCCTTGCAAGGAAGTGTCGCATTTACATTCATTTGAATCGTAGACGAGGAATGCATAACACTTCGCAAATCATATTATATCTTACCATGAAACATAGAACTGAGATGCGATATCGCGTTTTAAAAAGCATTAGAACTCTATTGCTACGATACGTAGACATCTGCAGACGCTATTTCCTAGCAAGGAAGTGTCGCATTTACATTCATTTGAAGTGTAGACGAGGAATGCATAACGCTTCGCAAATCATATTATATCTTACCATGAAACGTAGTAATGAGATGCGATATCGCGTTTTAAGAAGCTTCAGAAATCCATTGCTACGATACGTAGACATCTGCAGACGCTATTTCCTAGCAAGGAAGTGTCGCATTTACATTCATTTGAAGTGTAGACGAGGAATACATGACACTTCGCAAATCATATTTTACCTTACCATGAAACATAGAAATGAGATGCGATATCGCGTTTTAAGAAGCATTAGAAATCTATTGCTATCGATACGTAGACATCTGCAAACGCTATTTCCTAGCGAGGAAGTGTCGCATTCACATTCATTTGAAGTGTAGACGAGGAATACATAACACTTCGCAAATCATATTATATCTTACCATGAAACATAGAAATGAGATGCAATATCGCGATTTAAGAATCATAAGAACTCTATTGCTACGATACGTAGACATCTGCAAAAGCTTTTTCCTTGCAAGAAAGTGTCGCATTTACATTCATTTGAAGTGTAGACGACGGATACAAAACACTTCGCAAATCATATTATACCTTACCATGAAACATAGAAATGCGATATCGCGTTTTAAGAATCATAAGAACTCTATTGTTACGATACGTAGACAACTGCAAACGCTATTTCCTTGCAAAGAAGTGTCGCATTTACATTCATTTGAAGTGTAGACAGGGAATATATAACACTTCGCAAATCATATTATATCTTACCATGAAAAATAGAAATGAGATGCGATATCGCGTTTTAAGAAGCATTAGAACTCTATTGCTACGATACGTAGACATCTGCAGACGCTATTACCTAGCAAGGAAGTGTCGCATTTACATTCGTTTGAAGTGTAGACGAGGAATACATGACACTTCGCAAATCATATTTTATCTTACCATGAAACATAGAAATGAGATGCGATATCGCGTTTTAAGAATCATAAGAACTCTATTGCTACGATACGTAGACATCTGCAAACGCTATTTCCTTGCAAGGAAGTGTCGCATTTACATTCATTTGAAGTGTAGACGAGGAATACATAACACTTCGCAAATCATATTATACCTTACCATGAAACATAGAAATGAGATGCGATATCGCGTTTTAAGAAGCATTAGAAATCTATTGCTACTATACATAGACATCTGCAAACGCTATTTCCTTGCAAGGAAGTGTCGCATTTACATTCATTTGAAGTGTAGACGAGGAATACATAACACTTCGCAAATCATATTATATCTTACAATGAAAAATAGAAATGAGATGCGATATCGCGTTTTAAGAAGCATTAGAACTCTATTGCTACGATACGTAGACATCTGCAAACGCTATTTCCTAGCAAGGAAGTGTCGCATTTACATTCATTTGAATCGTAGACGAGGAATGCATAACACTTCGCAAATCATATTATATCTTACCATGAAACATAGAAATGAGATGCGATATCGCGTTTTAAAAAGCATTAGAACTCTATTGCTACAATACGTAGACACCTGCGGATGCTATTTCCTAGCAAGGAAGTGTCGCATTTACATTCATTTGAAGTGTAGAAGAGGAATACATGACACTTCGCAAATCATATTATATCTTACCATGAGACATAGAAATGAGATGCGATATCGCGTTTTAAGAAGCATCAGAAATCCATTGCTACGATACTCAGACATCTGCAAACGCTATTTCCTTGCAAGGAAGTGTCGCATTTACATTCATTTGAAGTGTAGACGAGGAATACATAACACTTCGCAAATCATATTATACCTTACCATGAAACATAGAAATGAGATGCGATATCGCGGTTTAAGGAGCATTAGAAATCTATTGCTACGATACATAGACATATGCAAACGCTATTTCCTTGCAAGGAAGTGTCGCATTTACATTCATTTGAAGTGTGGACGAGGAATACATAACACTTCGCAAATCATATTATATCTTACCATGAAAAATAGAAATGAGATGCGATATCGCGTTTTAAGAAGCATTAGAACTCTATTGCTACGATACGTAGACATCTGCAAACGCTATTTCCTAGCAAGGAAGTGTCGCATTTACATTCATTTGAATCGTAGACGAGGAATGCATAACACTTCGCAAATCATATTATATCTTACCATGAAACATAGAAATGAGATGCGATATCGCGTTTTAAAAAGCATTAGAACTCTATTGCTACGATACGTAGACATCTGCAGATGCTATTTCCTAGCAAGGAAGTGTCGCATTTACATTCATTTGAAGTGCAGAAGAGGAATACATGACACTTCGCAAATCATATTATATCTTACCATGAAACATAGAAATGAGATGCGATATCGCGTTTTAAGAAGCATCAGAAATCCATTGCTACGATACGTAGACATCTGCAAACGCTATTTCCTTGCAAGGAAGTGTCGCATTTACATTCATTTGAAGTGTAGACGAGGAATACATAACACTTCGCAAATCATATTATACCTTACCATGAAACATAAAAATGAGATGCGATATCGCGGTTTAAGGAGCATTAGAAATCTATTGCTACGATACATAGACATCTGCAAACGCTATTTCCTTGCAAGGAAGTGTCGCATTTACATTCAATTGAAGTGTAGACGAGGAATACATAACACTTCGCAAATCATATTATATCTTACCATGAAAAATAGAAATGAGATGCGATATCGCGTTTTAAGAAGCATTAGAACTCTATTGCTACGATACGTAGACATCTGCAAACGCTATTTCCTTGCAAGGATGTGTCGCATTTACATTCATTTGAATCGTAGACGAGGAATGCATAACACTTCGCAAATCATATTATATCTTACCATGAAACATAGAAATGAGATGCGATATCGCGTTTTAAAAAGCATTAGAACTCTATTGCTACGATACGTAGACATCTGCAGACGCTATTTCCTAGCAAGGAAGTGTCGCGTTTACATTCATTTGAAGTGTAGACGAGGAATACATGACACTTCGCAAATCATATTTTATCTTACCATGAAACATAGAAATGAGATGCGATATCGCGTTTTAAGAATCATAAGAACTCTATTGCTACGATACGTAGACATCTGCAAACGCTATTTCCTTGCAAGGAAGTGTCGCATTTACATTCATTTGAATCGTAGACGAGGAATGCATAACACTTCGCAAATCATATTATATCTTACCATGAAACATAGAAATGAGATGCGATATCGCGTTTTAAAAAGCATTAGAACTCTATTGCTACGATACGTAGACATCTGCAGACGCTATTTCCTAGCAAGGAAGTGTCGCGTTTACATTCATTTGAAGTGTAGACGAGGAATACATGACACTTCGCAAATCATATTTTATCTTACCATGAAACATAGAAATGAGATGCGATATCGCGTTTTAAGAATCATAAGAACTCTATTGCTACGATACGTAGACATCTGCAAACGCTATTTCCTTGCAATGAAGTGTCGCATTTACATTCATTTGAATCGTAGACGAGGAATGCATAACACTTCGCAAATCATATTATATCTTACCATGAAACATAGAAATGAGATGCGATATCGCGTTTTAAAAAGCATTAGAACTCTATTGCTACGATACCTAGACATCTGCAGACGCTATTTCCTTGCAAGGAAGTGTCGCATTTCCATTCATTTGAATCGTAGACGAGGAATACATGATACTTCGCAAATCATATTATATCTTACCATGAAACATAGAAATGAGATGCGATATCGCGTTTTAAGAAGCATTAGAAATCTATTGCTACGATACCTAGACATCTGCAGACGCTATTTCCTTGCAAGGAAGTGTCGCATTTACATTCATTTGAATCGTAGACGAGGAATACATGATACTTCGCAAATCATATTATATCTTACCATGAAACATAGAAATGAGATGCGATATTGCGTTTTAAGAAGCATTAGAAATCTATTGCTACGATACGTAGACATCTGCAAACGCTATTTCCTAGCGAGGAAGTGTCGCATTCACATTCATTTGAAGTGTAGACGAGGAATACATAACACTTCGCAAATCATATTATATCTTACCATGAAACAAAGAAATGAGTTGCGATATCGCGTTTTAAAAAGCATTAGAACTCTATTGCTACGATACGTAGACATCTGCAGACGCTATTTCCTAGCAAGGAAGTGTCGCATTTACATTCATTTGAAGTGTAGACGAGGAATACATGACACTTCGCAAATCATATTTTATCTTACCATGAAACATAGAAATGAGATGCGATATCGCGTTTTAAGAATCATAAGAACTCTATTGCTACGATACGTAGACATCTGCAAACGCTATTTCCTTGCAAGGAAGTGTCGCATTTACATTCATTTGAATCGTAGACGAGGAATGCATAACACTTCGCAAATCATATTATATCTTACCATGAAACATAGAACTGAGATGCGATATCGCGTTTTAAAAAGCATTAGAACTCTATTGCTACGATACGTAGACATCTGCAGACGCTATTTCCTTGCAAGGAAGTGTCGCATTTACATTCATTTGAATCGTAGACGAGGAATGCATAACACTTCGCAAATCATATTATATCTTACCATGAAACATAGAACTGAGATGCGATATCGCGTTTTAAAAAGCATTAGAACTCTATTGCTACGATACGTAGACATCTGCAGACGCTATTTCCTAGCAAGGAAGTGTCGCATTTACATTCATTTGAAGTGTAGACGAGGAATGCATAACGCTTCGCAAATCATATTATATCTTACCATGAAACGTAGTAATGAGATGCGATATCGCGTTTTAAGAAGCTTCAGAAATCCATTGCTACGATACGTAGACATCTGCAAACGCTATTTCCTAGCGAGGAAGTGTCGCATTCACATTCATTTGAAGTGTAGACGAGGAATACATAACACTTCGCAAATCATATTATATCTTACCATGAAACATAGAAATGAGATGCAATATCGCGATTTAAGAATCATAAGAACTCTATTGCTACGATACGTAGACATCTGCAAAAGCTTTTTCCTTGCAAGAAAGTGTCGCATTTACATTCATTTGAAGTGTAGACGACGGATACAAAACACTTCGCAAATCATATTATACCTTACCATGAAACATAGAAATGCGATATCGCGTTTTAAGAATCATAAGAACTCTATTGTTACGATACGTAGACAACTGCAAACGCTATTTCCTTGCAAAGAAGTGTCGCATTTACATTCATTTGAAGTGTAGACAGGGAATATATAACAACTCGCAAATCATGTTATATCTTACCATGAAACATAGAAATGAGATCCGATATCGCGTTTTAAGAATCATAAGAACTCTATTGCTACGATACGTAGACATCTGCAAACGCTATTTCCTAGCAAAGAAGTGTCGCATTTACATTCATTTGAAGTGTAGACGAGGAATACATGACACTTCGCAAATCATATTTTACCTTACCATGAAACATAGAAATGAGATGCGATATCGCGTTTTAACAAGCTTCAGAAATCCATTGCTACGATACGTAGAAATCTGCAAACGCTATTTCCTTGCAAGGAAGTGTCGCATTTACATTCATTTGAAGTGTAGACGAGGAATACATAACACTTCGCAAATCATATTATACCTTACCATGAAACATAGAAATGAGATGCGATATCGCGTTTTAAGAGGCATTAGAAATCTATTGCTACGATACATAGACATCTGCAAACGCTATTTCCAAGCAAGGAAGAGTCGCATTTACATTCATTTGAAGTGTAGACGAGGAATACATGACACTTCGCAAATCATATTTTATCTTACCATGAAACATAGAAATGAGATGCGATATCGCGTTTCAAGAATCATAAGAACTCTATTGCAACGATACGTAGACATCTGCAAACGCTATTTCCTTACAAAGAAGTGTCGCATTTACATTCATTTGAAGTGTAGACGTGCAATACATAACACTTCGCAAATCATATTATACCTTACCATGAAACATAGAAATGAGATGCGATATCGCGTTTTAAGAAGCATCAGAAATCCATTGCTACGATACGTAGACATCTGCAAACGCTTTTTCCTTGCAAGAAAGTGTCGCATTTTCATTCATTTGAAGTGTAGACGACGGATACAAAACACTTCGCAAATCATATTATACCTTACCATGAAACATAGAAATGCGATATCGCGTTTTAAGAATCATAAGAACTCTATTGTTACGATACGTAGACAACTGCAAACGCTATTTCCTTGCAAAGAAGTGTCGCATTTACATTCATTTGAAGTGTAGACAGGGAATATATAACAACTCGCAAATCATGTTATATCTTACCATGAAACATAGAAATGAGATCCGATATCGCGTTTTAAGAATCATAAGAACTCTATTGCTACGATACGTAGACATCTGCAAACGCTATTTCCTAGCAAAGAAGTGTCGCATTTACATTCATTTGAAGTGTAGACGAGGAATACATGACACTTCGCAAATCATATTTTACCTTACCATGAAACATAGAAATGAGATGCGATATCGCGTTTTAAGAAGCTTCAGAAATCCATTGCTACGATACGTAGAAATCTGCAAACGCTATTTCCTTGCAAGGAAGTGTCGCATTTACATTCATTTGAAGTGTAGACGAGGAATACATAACACTTCGCAAATCATATTATACCTTACCATGAAACATAGAAATGAGATGCGATATCGCGTTTTAAGAGGCATTAGAAATCTATTGCTACGATACATAGACATCTGCAAACGCTATTTCCAAGCAAGGAAGAGTCGCATTTACATTCATTTGAAGTGTAGACGAGGAATACATGACACTTCGCAAATCATATTTTATCTTACCATGAAACATAGAAATGAGATGCGATATCGCGTTTCAAGAATCATAAGAACTCTATTGCAACGATACGTAGACATCTGCAAACGCTATTTCCTTACAAAGAAGTGTCGCATTTACATTCATTTGAAGTGTAGACGTGCAATACATAACACTTCGCAAATCATATTATACCTTACCATGAAACATAGAAATGAGATGCGATATCGCGTTTTAAGAAGCATCAGAAATCCATTGCTACGATACGTAGACATCTGCAAACGCTTTTTCCTTGCAAGAAAGTGTCGCATTTTCATTCATTTGAAGTGTAGACGACGGATACAAAACACTTCGCAAATCATATTATACCTTACCATGAAACATAGAAATGCGATATCGCGTTTTAAGAATCATAAGAACTCTATTGTTACGATACGTAGACAACTGCAAACGCTATTTCCTTGCAAAGAAGTGTCGCATTTACATTCATTTGAAGTGTAGACAGGGAATATATAACAACTCGCAAATCATGTTATATCTTACCATGAAACGTAGAAATGAGATCCGATATCGCGTTTTAAGAATCATAAGAACTCTATTGCTACGATACGTAGACATCTGCAAACGCTATTTCCTAGCAAAGAAGTGTCGCATTTACATTCATTTGAAGTGTAGACGAGGAATACATGACACTTCGCAAATCATATTTTACCTTACCATGAAACATAGAAATGAGATGCGATATCGCGTTTTAAGAATCATAAGAACTCTATTGCTACGATACGTAGACATCTGCAAACGCCATTTCCTTGCAAGGAAGTGTCGCATTTACATTCATTTGAATCGTAGACGAGGAATGCATAACTCTTCGCAAATCATATTATATCTTACCGTGATACATAGAAATGAGATGCGATATCGCGTTTTAAGAAGCATTAGAACTCTATTGCTACGATACGCAGACATCTGCAAACGCCATTTCCTTGCAAGGAAGTGTCGCATTTACATTCATTTGAAGTGTAGACGAGGAATACATGACACTTCGCAAATCATATTATATCTTATCATGAAACATAGAAATGAGATGCGATATCGCGTTTTAAGAATCATAAGAACTCTATTGCTACGATACGTAGACATCTGCAAACGCTATTTCCTCGCAAAGAAGTGTCGCATTTACATTCATTTGAAGTGTAGACGAGGAATACATGACACTTCGCAAATCATATTTTATCTTACCATGAAACATAGAAATGAGATGCGATATCGCGTTTTAAGAATCATAAGAACTCTATGGCTACGATACGTAGACATCTGCAAACGCTATTTCCTTGCAAGGAAGTGTCGCATTTACATTCATTTGAAGTGTAGACGACGGATACAAAACACTTCGCAAATCATATTATACCTTATCATGAAACATAGAAATGCGATATCGCGTTTTAAGAATCATAAGAACTCTATTGCTACGATACGTAGACATCTGCAAACGCTATTTCGTTGCAAGGAAGTGTCGCATTTACATTAGTTTGAATCGTAGACGAGGAATGCATAACACTTCGCAAATCATATTATATCTTATCATGAAACATAGAAATGAGATGCGATATCGCGTTTTAAAAAGCATTAGAACTCTATTGCTACGATACGTAGACATCTGCAGACGCTATTTCCTAGCAAGGAAGTGTCGCATTTACATTCATTTGAAGTGTAGACGAGGAATACATGACACTTCGCAAATCATATTTTATCTTACCATGAAACATAGAAATGAGATGCGATATCGCGTCTTAAGAATCATAAGAACTCTATTGCTACGATACGTAGACATCTGCAAACGCTATTTCCTTGCAAGGAAGTGTCGCATTTACATTCATTTGAATCGTAGAGGAGGAATGCATAACACTTCGCAAATCATATTATATCTTACCATGAAACATAGAAATGAGATGCGATATCGCGTTTTAAAAAGCATTAGAACTCTATTGCTACGATACGATGACATCTGCAGTCGCTATTTCCTAGCAAGGAAGTGTCGCATTTACATTCATTTGAAGTGTAGACGAGGAATACATGACACTTCGCAAATCATATTTTATCTTACCATGAAACATAGAAATGAGATGCGATATCGCGTTTTAAGAATCATAAGAACTCTATGGCTACGATACGTAGACATCTGCAAACGCTATTTCCTTGCAAGGAAGTGTCGCATTTACATTCATTTGAATCGTAGACGAGGAATACATGACACTTCGCAAATCATATTTTATCTTACCATTAAACATAGAAATGAGATGCGATATCGCGTTTTAAGAATCATAAGAACTCTATGGCTACGATACGTAGACATCTGCAAACGCTATTTCCTTGCAAGGAAGTGTCGCATTTACATTCATTTGAATCGTAGACGAGGAATGCATAACACCTCGCAAATCGTATTATATCTTACCATGAAACATAGAAATGAGATGCGATATCGCGTTTTAAGAAGCATCAGAAATCCATTGCTACACATCTTGCACATCTGCAAGCACACATTCATTTGAAGTGTAGACGAGGAATGCATAACACTTCGCAAATCATATTATATCTTACCATGAAACATAGAAATGAGATGCGATATCGCGTTTTAAGAATCATAAGAAATCTATTGCTACGATACGTAGACATCTGCAAACGCTATTTCCTCGCAAGGAAGTGTCGCATTTACATTCATTTGAAGTGTAGACGAGGAATACATAACACTTCGCAAATCATATTATACCTTACCATGAAACATAAAAATGAGATGCGATATCGCGGTTTAAGGAGCATTAGAAATCTATTGCTACGATACATAGACATCTGCAAACGCTATTTCCTTGCAAGGAAGTGTCGCATTTACATTCATTTGAAGTGTAGACGAGGAATACATAACACTTCGCAAATCATATTATATCTTACCATGAAAAATAGAAATGAGATGCGATATCGCGTTTTAAGAAGCATTAGAACTCTATTGCTACGATACGTAGACATCTGCAAACGCTATTTCCTTGCAAGGAAGTGTCGCATTTACATTCATTTGAATCGTAGACGAGGAATGCATAACACTTCGCAAATCATATTATATCTTACCATGAAACATAGAAATGAGATGCGATATCGCGTTTTAAAAAGCATTAGAACTCTATTGCTACGATACGTAGACATCTGCAGACGCTATTTCCTAGCAAGGAAGTGTCGCGTTTACATTCATTTGAAGTGTAGACGAGGAATACATGACACTTCGCAATTCATATTTTATCTTACCATGAAACATAGAAATGAGATGCGATATCGCGTTTTAAGAATCATAAGAACTCTATTGCTACGATACGTAGACATCTGCAAACGCTATTTCCTTGCAAGGAAGTGTCGCATTTACATTCATTTGAATCGTAGACGAGGAATGCATAACACTTCGCAAATCATATTATATCTTACCATGAAACATAGAAATGAGATGCGATATCGCGTTTTAAAAAGCATTAGAACTCTATTGCTACGATACGTAGACATCTGCAGACGCTATTTCCTAGCAAGGAAGTGTCGCGTTTACATTCATTTGAAGTGTAGACGAGGAATACATGACACTTCGCAAATCATATTATATCTTACCATGAAACATAGAAATGAGATGCGATATCGCGTTTTAAGAAGCATTAGAAATCTATTGCTACGATACCTAGACATCTGCAGACGCTATTTCCTTGCAAGGAAGTGTCGCATTTACATTCATTTGAATCGTAGACGAGGAATACATGATACTTCGCAAATCATATTATATCTTACCATGAAACATAGAAATGAGATGCGATATTGCGTTTTAAGAAGCATTAGAAATCTATTGCTACGATACGTAGACATCTGCAAACGCTATTTCCTAGCGAGGAAGTGTCGCATTCACATTCATTTGAAGTGTAGACGAGGAATACATAACACTTCGCAAATCATATTATATCTTACCATGAAACAAAGAAATGAGTTGCGATATCGCGTTTTAAAAAGCATTAGAACTCTATTGCTACGATACGTAGACATCTGCAGACGCTATTTCCTAGCAAGGAAGTGTCGCATTTACATTCATTTGAAGTGTAGACGAGGAATACATGACACTTCGCAAATCATATTTTATCTTACCATGAAACATAGAAATGAGATGCGATATCGCGTTTTAAGAATCATAAGAACTCTATTGCTACGATACGTAGACATCTGCAAACGCTATTTCCTTGCAAGGAAGTGTCGCATTTACATTCATTTGAATCGTAGACGAGGAATGCATAACACTTCGCAAATCATATTATATCTTACCATGAAACATAGAACTGAGATGCGATATCGCGTTTTAAAAAGCATTAGAACTCTATTGCTACGATACGTAGACATCTGCAGACGCTATTTCCTTGCAAGGAAGTGTCGCATTTACATTCATTTGAATCGTAGACGAGGAATGCATAACACTTCGCAAATCATATTATATCTTACCATGAAACATAGAACTGAGATGCGATATCGCGTTTTAAAAAGCATTAGAACTCTATTGCTACGATACGTAGACATCTGCAGACGCTATTTCCTAGCAAGGAAGTGTCGCATTTACATTCATTTGAAGTGTAGACGAGGAATGCATAACGCTTCGCAAATCATATTATATCTTACCATGAAACGTAGTAATGAGATGCGATATCGCGTTTTAAGAAGCTTCAGAAATCCATTGCTACGATACGTAGACATCTGCAAACGCTATTTCCTACCGAGGAAGTGTCGCATTCACATTCATTTGAAGTGTAGACGAGGAATACATAACACTTCGCAAATCATATTATATCTTACCATGAAACATAGAAATGAGATGCAATATCGCGATTTAAGAATCATAAGAACTCTATTGCTACGATACGTAGACATCTGCAAAAGCTTTTTCCTTGCAAGAAAGTGTCGCATTTACATTCATTTGAAGTGTAGACGACGGATACAAAACACTTCGCAAATCATATTATACCTTACCATGAAACATAGAAATGCGATATCGCGTTTTAAGAATCATAAGAACTCTATTGTTACGATACGTAGACAACTGCAAACGCTATTTCCTTGCAAAGAAGTGTCGCATTTACATTCATTTGAAGTGTAGACAGGGAATATATAACAACTCGCAAATCATGTTATATCTTACCATGAAACATAGAAATGAGATCCGATATCGCGTTTTAAGAATCATAAGAACTCTATTGCTACGATACGTAAACATCTGCAAACGCTATTTCCTAGCAAAGAAGTGTCGCATTTACATTCATTTGAAGTGTAGACGAGGAATACATGACACTTCGCAAATCATATTTTACCTTACCATGAAACATAGAAATGAGATGCGATATCGCGTTTTAAGAAGCTTCAGAAATCCATTGCTACGATACGTAGAAATCTGCAAACGCTATTTCCTTGCAAGGAAGTGTCGCATTTACATTCATTTGAAGTGTAGACGAGGAATACATAACACTTCGCAAATCATATTATACCTTACCATGAAACATAGAAATGAGATGCGATATCGCGTTTTAAGAGGCATTAGAAATCTATTGCTACGATACATAGACATCTGCAAACGCTATTTCCAAGCAAGGAAGAGTCGCATTTACATTCATTTGAAGTGTAGACGAGGAATACATGACACTTCGCAAATCATATTTTATCTTACCATGAAACATAGAAATGAGATGCGATATCGCGTTTCAAGAATCATAAGAACTCTATTGCAACGATACGTAGACATCTGCAAACGCTATTTCCTTACAAAGAAGTGTCGCATTTACATTCATTTGAAGTGTAGACGTGCAATACATAACACTTCGCAAATCATATTATACCTTACCATGAAACATAGAAATGAGATGCGATATCGCGTTTTAAGAAGCATCAGAAATCCATTGCTACGATACGTAGACATCTGCAAACGCTTTTTCCTTGCAAGAAAGTGTCGCATTTTCATTCATTTGAAGTGTAGACGACGGATACAAAACACTTCGCAAATCATATTATACCTTACCATGAAACATAGAAATGCGATATCGCGTTTTAAGAATCATAAGAACTCTATTGTTACGATACGTAGACAACTGCAAACGCTATTTCCTTGCAAAGAAGTGTCGCATTTACATTCATTTGAAGTGTAGACAGGGAATATATAACAACTCGCAAATCATGTTATATCTTACCATGAAACATAGAAATGAGATCCGATATCGCGTTTTAAAAGAATTAGAACTCTATTGCTACGATACGTAGACATCTGCAGACGCTATTTCCTAGCAAGGAAGTGTCGCATTTACATTCATTTGAAGTGTAGACGAGGAATACATGACACTTCGCAAATCATATTTTATCTTACCATGAAACATAGAAATGAGATGCGATATCGCGTTTTAAGAATCATAAGAACTCTATGGCTACGATACGTAGACATCTGCAAACGCTCTTTCCTTGCAAGGAAGCGTCGCATTTACATTCATTTGAATCGTAGACGAGGAATGCATAACTCTTCGCAAATCATATTATATCTTACCGTGATACATAGAAATGAGATGCGATATCGCGTTTTAAGAAGCATTAGAACTCTATTGCTACGATACGCAGACATCTGCAAACGCCATTTCCTTGCAAGGAAGTGTCGCATTTACATTCATTTGAAGTGTAGACGAGGAATACATGACACTTCGCAAATCATATTATATCTTATCATGAAACATAGAAATGAGATGCGATATCGCGTTTTAAGAATCATAAGAACTCTATTGCTACGATACGTAGACATCTGCAAACGCTATTTCCTCGCAAAGAAGTGTCGCATTTACATTCATTTGAAGTGTAGACGAGGAATACATGACACTTCGCAAATCATATTTTATCTTACCATGAAACATAGAAATGAGATGCGATATCGCGTTTTAAGAATCATAAGAACTCTATGGCTACGATACGTAGACATCTGCAAACGCTATTTCCTTGCAAGGAAGTGTCGCATTTACATTCATTTGAAGTGTAGACGACGGATACAAAACACTTCGCAAATCATATTATACCTTATCATGAAACATAGAAATGCGATATCGCGTTTTAAGAATCATAAGAACTCTATTGCTACGATACGTAGACATCTGCAAACGCTATTTCCTTGCAAGGAAGTGTCGCATTTACATTAGTTTGAATCGTAGACGAGGAATGCATAACACTTCGCAAATCATATTATATCTTATCATGAAACATAGAAATGAGATGCGATATCGCGTTTTAAAAAGCATTAGAACTCTATTGCTACGATACGTAGACATCTGCAGACGCTATTTCCTAGCAAGGAAGTGTCGCATTTACATTCATTTGAAGTGTAGACGAGGAATACATGACACTTCGCAAATCATATTTTATCTTACCATGAAACATAGAAATGAGATGCGATATCGCGTCTTAAGAATCATAAGAACTCTATTGCTACGATACGTAGACATCTGCAAACGCTATTTCCTTGCAAGGAAGTGTCGCATTTACATTCATTTGAATCGTAGAGGAGGAATGCATAACACTTCGCAAATCATATTATATCTTACCATGAAACATAGAAATGAGATGCGATATCGCGTTTTAAAAAGCATTAGAACTCTATTGCTACGATACGATGACATCTGCAGTCGCTATTTCCTAGCAAGGAAGTGTCGCATTTACATTCATTTGAAGTGTAGACGAGGAATACATGACACTTCGCAAATCATATTTTATCTTACCATGAAACATAGAAATGAGATGCGATATCGCGTTTTAAGAATCATAAGAACTCTATGGCTACGATACGTAGACATCTGCAAACGCTATTTCCTTGCAAGGAAGTGTCGCATTTACATTCATTTGAATCGTAGACGAGGAATACATGACACTTCGCAAATCATATTTTATCTTACCATTAAACATAGAAATGAGATGCGATATCGCGTTTTAAGAATCATAAGAACTCTATGGCTACGATACGTAGACATCTGCAAACGCTATTTCCTTGCAAGGAAGTGTCGCATTTACATTCATTTGAATCGTAGACGAGGAATGCATAACACCTCGCAAATCGTATTATATCTTACCATGAAACATAGAAATGAGATGCGATATCGCGTTTTAAGAAGCATCAGAAATCCATTGCTACACATCTTGCACATCTGCAAGCACACATTCATTTGAAGTGTAGACGAGGAATGCATAACACTTCGCAAATCATATTATATCTTACCATGAAACATAGAAATGAGATGCGATATCGCGTTTTAAGAATCATAAGAAATCTATTGCTACGATACGTAGACATCTGCAAACGCTATTTCCTCGCAAGGAAGTGTCGCATTTACATTCATTTGAAGTGTAGACGAGGAATACATGACACTTCGCAAATCATATTATATCTTATCATGAAACATAGAAATGAGATGCGATATCGCGTTTTAAGAAGCATTACAACTCTATTGCTACGATACCTAGACATCTGCAGACGCTATTTCCTTGCAAGGAAGTGTCGCATTTACATTCATTGGAATCGTAGACGAGGAATACATGATACATCGCAAATCATATTATATCTTACCGTGATACATAGAAATGAGATGCGATATCGCGTTTTAAGAAGCATTAGAACTCTATTGCTACGAAACGCAGACATCTGCAAACGCCATTTCCTTGCAAGGAAGTGTCGCATTTACATTCATTTGAAGTGTTGACGAGGAATACATGACACTTCGCAAATCATATTATATCTTATCATGAAACATAGAAATGAGATGCGATATCGCGTTTTAAAAAGCATTAGAACTCTATTGCTACGATACGTAGACATCTGCAGACGCTATTTCCTAGCAAGGAAGTGTCGCATTTACATTCATTTGAAGTGTAGACGAGGAATGCATAACACTTCGCAAATCATATTATATCTTACCATGAAACATAGAAATGAGATGCGATATCGCGTTTTAAGAATCATAAGAACTCTATGGCTACGATACGTAGACATCTGCAAACGCTATTTCCTTGCAAGGAAGTGTCGCATTTACATTCATTTGAATCGTAGACGAGGAATGCATAACACCTCGCAAATCGTATTATATCTTACCATGAAACATAGAAATGAGATGCGATATCGCGTTTTAAGAAGCATCAGAAATCCATTGCTACGATACGTAGACATCTGCAAACGCTATTTCCTTGCAAGGAAGTGTCGCATATACATTCATTTGAAGTGTAGACGAGGAATACATAACACTTCACAAATCATATTATACCTTACCATGAAACATAGAAATGAGATGCGATATCGCGTTTTAAAAAGCATTAGAACTCTATTGCTACGATACGTAGACATCTGCAGACGCTATTTCCTAGCAAGGAAGTGTCGCATTTACATTCATTTGAAGTGTAGACGAGGAATGCATAACACTTCGCAAATCATATTATATCTTACCATGAAACATAGAAATGAGATGCGATATCGCGTTTTAAGAATCATAAGAACTCTATTGCTACGATACGTAGACATCTGCAAACGCTATTTCCTCGCAAGGAAGTGTCGCATTTACATTCATTTGAAGTGTAGACGAGGAATACATGACACTTCGCAAATCATATTTTATCTTACCATGAAACATAGAAATGAGATGCGATATCGCGTTTTAAGAAGCATTAGAACTCTATTGCTACGATACCTAGACATCTGCAGACGCTATTTCCTTGCAAGCAAGTGTCGCATTTACATTCATTTGAATCGTAGACGAGGAATACATGATACTTCGCAAATCATATTATATCTTACCATGAAACATAGAAATGAGATCCGATATCGCGTTTTAAGAATCATAAGAACTCTATTGCTACGATACGTAGACATCTGCAAACGCTATTTCCTTGCAAGGAAGTGTCGCATTTACATTCATTTGAAGTGTAGACGAGGAATACATAACACTTCACAAATCATATTATACCTTACCATGAAACATAGAAATGAGATGCGATATCGCGTTTTAAAAAGCATTAGAACTCTATTGCTACGATACGTAGACATCTGCAGACGCTATTTCCTTGCAAGGAAGTGTCGCATTTACATTCATTTGAATCGTAGACGAGGAATACATGATACTTCGCAAATCATATTATATCTTACCGTGATACATAGAAATGAGATGCGATATCGCGTTTTAAGAAGCATTAGAACTCTATTGCTACGAAACGCAGACATCTGCAAACGCCATTTCCTTGCAAGGAAGTGTCGCATTTACATTCATTTGAAGTGTAGACGAGGAATACATGACACTTCGCAAATCATATTTTATCTTACCATGAAACATAGAAATGAGATGCGATATCGCGTCTTAAGAATCATAAGAACTCTATTGCTACGATACGTAGACAACTGCAAACGCTATTTCCTTGCAAGGAAGTGTCGCATTTACATTCATTTGAATCGTAGACGAGGAATGCATAACACTTCGCAAATCATATTATATCTTACCACAAAACATAGAAACGAGATGCGATATCGCGTTTTAAAAAGCATTAGAACTCCATTGCTACGATACGTAGACATCTGCAGACGCTATTTCCTAGCAAGGAAGTGTCGCATTTACATTCATTTGAAGTGTAGACGAGGAATGCATAACACTTTGCAAATCGTATTATATCTTACCATGAAACATAGAAATGAGATGCGATATCGCGTTTTAAGAAGCATTAGAACTCTATTGCTACGATACGTAGACATCTGCAACCGCTTTTTCCTTGCAAGGAAGTGTCGCATTTACATTCATTTGAATCGTAGACGAGGAATGCATAACACTTCGCAAATCATATTATATCTTAACATGAAACATAGAAATGAGATGCGATATCGCGTTTTAAGAAGCATTAGAACTCTATTGCTACGATACCTGGACATCTGCAGACGCTATTTCCTTGGAAGGAAGTGTCACATTTACATTCATTGGAAGTGTGGACGAGGAATACATAACACTTCGCAAATCATATTATATCTTACCATGAAACATAGAAATGAGATGCGATATCGCGTTTTAAGAAGCATTAGAACTCTATTGCTACGATACGTAGACATCTGCAACCGCTTTTTCCTTGCAAGGAAGTGTCGCATTTACATTCATTTGAATCGTAGACGAGGAATGCATAACACTTCGCAAATCATATTATATCTTAACATGAAACATAGAAATGAGATGCGATATCGCGTTTTAAGAAGCATTAGAACTCTATTGCTACGATACCTGGACATCTGCAGACGCTATTTCCTTGGAAGGAAGTGTCACATTTACATTCATTGGAAGTGTGGACGAGGAATACATAACACTTCGCAAATCATATTATATCTTACCATGAAACATAGAAATGAGATGCGATATCGCGATTTAAGAAGCATCAGAAATCCATTGCTACGATACGTAGACATCTGCAAACGCTATTTCCTTGCAAAGAAGTGTCGCATTTACGTTCATTTGATGTGTAGACGAGGAATACATAACACTTCGCAAATCATATTATATCTTACCATGAAACATAGAAATGAGGTGCGATATCGCGTTTTAAGAAGCATTAGAACTCAACTGCTACGATACGTAGACATCTGCAAACGCTATTTCCTAGCGAGGAAGTGTCGCATTTACATTCATTTGAATCGTAGACGAGGAATGCATAACACTTCGCAAATCATATTATATCTTACCACAAAACATAGAAACGAGATGCGATATCGCGTTTTAAAAAGCATTAGAACTCCATTGCTACGATACGTAGACATCTGCAGACGCTATTTCCTAGCAAGGAAGTGTCGCATTTACATTCATTTGAAGTGTAGACGAGGAATGCATAACACTTCGCAAATCATATTATATCTTACCATGAAACATAGAAATGAGATGCGATATCGCGTTTTAAGAAGCATCAGAAATCCATTGCTACGATACGTAGATATCTGCAAACGCTATTTCCTTGCAAGGACGTGTCGCATTTACATTCATTTGAATCGTAGACGAGGAATGCATAACACTTCGCAAATCATATTATATCTTACCATGAAACATAGAAATGAGATGCGATATCGCGTTTTAAAAAGCATTAGAACTCTATTGCTACGATACGTAGACATCTGCAGACGCTATTTCCTAGCAAGGAAGTGTCGCATTTACATTCATTTGAATCGTAGACGAGGAATACATGATACTTCGCAAATCATATTATACCTTACCATGAAACATAGAAATGAGATGCGATATCGCGTTTTAAAAAGCATTAGAACTCTATTGCTACGATACGTAGACATCTGCAGACGCTATTTCCTAGCAAGGAAGTGTCGCATTTACATTCATTTGAAGTGTAGACGAGGAATGCATAACACTTCGCAAATCATATTATATCTTACCATGAAACATAGAAATGAGATGCGATATCGCGTTTTAAGAATCATAAGAACTCTATTGCTACGATACGTAGACATCTGCAAACGCTATTTCCTCGCAAGGAAGTGTCGCATTTACATTCATTTGAAGTGTAGACGAGGAATACATGACACTTCGCAAATCATATTTTATCTTACCATGAAACATAGAAATGAGATGCGATATCGCGTTTTAAGAAGCATTAGAACTCTATTGCTACGATACCTAGACATCTGCAGACGCTATTTCCTTGCAAGCAAGTGTCGCATTTACATTCATTTGAATCGTAGACGAGGAATACATGATACTTCGCAAATCATATTATATCTTACCATGAAACATAGAAATGAGATCCGATATCGCGTTTTAAGAATCATAAGAACTCTATTGCTACGATACGTAGACATCTGCAAACGCTATTTCCTTGCAAGGAAGTGTCGCATTTACATTCATTTGAAGTGTAGACGAGGAATACATAACACTTCACAAATCATATTATACCTTACCATGAAACATAGAAATGAGATGCGATATCGCGTTTTAAAAAGCATTAGAACTCTATTGCTACGATACGTAGACATCTGCAGACGCTATTTCCTTGCAAGGAAGTGTCGCATTTACATTCATTTGAAGTGTAGACGAGGAATACATGACACTTCGCAAATCATATTTTATCTTACCATGAAACATAGAAATGAGATGCGATATCGCGTCTTAAGAATCATAAGAACTCTATTGCTACGATACGTAGACAACTGCAAACGCTATTTCCTTGCAAGGAAGTGTCGCATTTACATTCATTTGAATCGTAGACGAGGAATGCATAACACTTCGCAAATCATATTATATCTTACCACAAAACATAGAAACGAGATGCGATATCGCGTTTTAAAAAGCATTAGAACTCCATTGCTACGATACGTAGACATCTGCAGACGCTATTTCCTAGCAAGGAAGTGTCGCATTTACATTCATTTGAAGTGTAGACGAGGAATGCATAACACTTTGCAAATCGTATTATATCTTACCATGAAACATAGAAATGAGATGCGATATCGCGTTTTAAGAAGCATTAGAACTCTATTGCTACGATACGTAGACATCTGCAACCGCTTTTTCCTTGCAAGGAAGTGTCGCATTTACATTCATTTGAATCGTAGACGAGGAATGCATAACACTTCGCAAATCATATTATATCTTAACATGAAACATAGAAATGAGATGCGATATCGCGTTTTAAGAAGCATTAGAACTCTATTGCTACGATACCTGGACATCTGCAGACGCTATTTCCTTGGAAGGAAGTGTCACATTTACATTCATTGGAAGTGTGGACGAGGAATACATAACACTTCGCAAATCATATTATATCTTACCATGAAACATAGAAATGAGATGCGATATCGCGTTTTAAGAAGCATTAGAACTCTATTGCTACGATACGTAGACATCTGCAACCGCTTTTTCCTTGCAAGGAAGTGTCGCATTTACATTCATTTGAATCGTAGACGAGGAATGCATAACACTTCGCAAATCATATTATATCTTAACATGAAACATAGAAATGAGATGCGATATCGCGTTTTAAGAAGCATTAGAACTCTATTGCTACGATACCTGGACATCTGCAGACGCTATTTCCTTGGAAGGAAGTGTCACATTTACATTCATTGGAAGCGTGGACGAGGAATACATAACACTTCGCAAATCATATTATATCTTACCATGAAACATAGAAATGAGATGCGATATCGCGATTTAAGAAGCATCAGAAATCCATTGCTACGATACGTAGACATCTGCAAACGCTATTTCCTTGCAAAGAAGTGTCGCATTTACGTTCATTTGATGTGTAGACGAGGAATACATAACACTTCGCAAATCATATTATATCTTACCATGAAACATAGAAATGAGGTGCGATATCGCGTTTTAAGAAGCATTAGAACTCAACTGCTACGATACGTAGACATCTGCAAACGCTATTTCCTAGCGAGGAAGTGTCGCATTTACATTCATTTGAATCGTAGACGAGGAATGCATAACACTTCGCAAATCATATTATATCTTACCACAAAACATAGAAACGAGATGCGATATCGCGTTTTAAAAAGCATTAGAACTCCATTGCTACGATACGTAGACATCTGCAGACGCTATTTCCTAGCAAGGAAGTGTCGCATTTACATTCATTTGAAGTGTAGACGAGGAATGCATAACACTTCGCAAATCATATTATATCTTACCATGAAACATAGAAATGAGATGCGATATCGCGTTTTAAGAAGCATCAGAAATCCATTGCTACGATACGTAGACATCTGCAAACGCTATTTCCTTGCAAGGACGTGTCGCATTTACATTCATTTGAATCGTAGACGAGGAATGCATAACACTTCGCAAATCATATTATATCTTACCATGAAACATAGAAATGAGATGCGATATCGCGTTTTAAAAAGCATTAGAACTCTATTGCTACGATACGTAGACATCTGCAGACGCTATTTCCTAGCAAGGAAGTGTCGCATTTACATTCATTTGAATCGTAGACGAGGAATACATGATACTTCGCAAATCATATTATATCTTACCATGAAACATAGAAATGAGATGCGATATCGCGTTTTAAGAATCATAAGAACTCTATGGCTACGATACGTAGACATCTGCAAACGCTATTTCCTAGCGAGGAAGTGTCGCATTTACATTCATTTGAATCGTAGACGAGGAATGCATAACACTTCGCAAATCATATTATATCTTACCACAAAACATAGAAACGAGATGCGATATCGCGTTTTAAAAAGCATTAGAACTCCATTGCTACGATACGTAGACATCTGCAGACGCTATTTCCTAGCAAGGAAGTGTCGCATTTACATTCATTTGAAGTGTAGACGAGGAATGCATAACACTTCGCAAATCATATTATATCTTACCATGAAACATAGAAATGAGATGCGATATCGCGTTTTAAGAAGCATCAGAAATCCATTGCTACGATACGTAGACATCTGCAAACGCTATTTCCTTGCAAGGACGTGTCGCATTTACATTCATTTGAATCGTAGACGAGGAATGCATAACACTTCGCAAATCATATTATATCTTACCATGAAACATAGAAATGAGATGCGATATCGCGTTTTAAAAAGCATTAGAACTCTATTGCTACGATACGTAGACATCTGCAGACGCTATTTCCTTGCAAGGAAGTGTCGCATTTACATTCATTTGAAGTGTAGACGAGGAATACATGACACTTCGCAAATCATATTTTATCTTACCATGAAACATAGAAATGAGATGCGATATCGCGTTTTAAGAATCATAAGAACTCTATGGCTACGATACGTAGACAACTGCAAACGCTATTTCCTTGCAAGGAAGTGTCGCATTTACATTCATTTGAATCGTAGACGAGGAATGCATAACACTTCGCAAATCATATTATATCTTACCACAAAACATAGAAACGAGATGCGATATCGCGTTTTAAAAAGCATTAGAACTCCATTGCTACGATACGTAGACATCTGCAGACGCTATTTCCTAGCAAGGAAGTGTCGCATTTACATTCATTTGAAGTGTAGACGAGGAATGCATAACACTTTGCAAATCGTATTATATCTTACCATGAAACATAGAAATGAGATGCGATATCGCGTTTTAAGAAGCATTAGAACTCTATTGCTACGATACGTAGACATCTGCAACCGCTTTTTCCTTGCAAGGAAGTGTCGCATTTACATTCATTTGAATCGTAGACGAGGAATGCATAACACTTCGCAAATCATATTATATCTTAACATGAAACATAGAAATGAGATGCGATATCGCGTTTTAAGAAGCATTAGAACTCTATTGCTACGATACCTGGACATCTGCAGACGCTATTTCCTTGGAAGGAAGTGTCACATTTACATTCATTGGAAGTGTGGACGAGGAATACATAACACTTCGCAAATCATATTATATCTTACCATGAAACATAGAAATGAGATGCGATATCGCGTTTTAAGAAGCATTAGAACTCTATTGCTACGATACGTAGACATCTGCAACCGCTTTTTCCTTGCAAGGAAGTGTCGCATTTACATTCATTTGAATCGTAGACGAGGAATGCATAACACTTCGCAAATCATATTATATCTTAACATGAAACATAGAAATGAGATGCGATATCGCGTTTTAAGAAGCATTAGAACTCTATTGCTACGATACCTGGACATCTGCAGACGCTATTTCCTTGGAAGGAAGTGTCACATTTACATTCATTGGAAGCGTGGACGAGGAATACATAACACTTCGCAAATCATATTATATCTTACCATGAAACATAGAAATGAGATGCGATATCGCGATTTAAGAAGCATCAGAAATCCATTGCTACGATACGTAGACATCTGCAAACGCTATTTCCTTGCAAAGAAGTGTCGCATTTACGTTCATTTGATGTGTAGACGAGGAATACATAACACTTCGCAAATCATATTATATCTTACCATGAAACATAGAAATGAGGTGCGATATCGCGTTTTAAGAAGCATTAGAACTCAACTGCTACGATACGTAGACATCTGCAAACGCTATTTCCTAGCGAGGAAGTGTCGCATTTACATTCATTTGAATCGTAGACGAGGAATGCATAACACTTCGCAAATCATATTATATCTTACCACAAAACATAGAAACGAGATGCGATATCGCGTTTTAAAAAGCATTAGAACTCCATTGCTACGATACGTAGACATCTGCAGACGCTATTTCCTAGCAAGGAAGTGTCGCATTTACATTCATTTGAAGTGTAGACGAGGAATGCATAACACTTCGCAAATCATATTATATCTTACCATGAAACATAGAAATGAGATGCGATATCGCGTTTTAAGAAGCATCAGAAATCCATTGCTACGATACGTAGACATCTGCAAACGCTATTTCCTTGCAAGGACGTGTCGCATTTACATTCATTTGAATCGTAGACGAGGAATGCATAACACTTCGCAAATCATATTATATCTTACCATGAAACATAGAAATGAGATGCGATATCGCGTTTTAAAAAGCATTAGAACTCTATTGCTACGATACGTAGACATCTGCAGACGCTATTTCCTAGCAAGGAAGTGTCGCATTTACATTCATTTGAATCGTAGACGAGGAATACATGATACTTCGCAAATCATATTATATCTTACCATGAAACATAGAAATGAGATGCGATATCGCGTTTTAAGAATCATAAGAACTCTATGGCTACGATACGTAGACATCTGCAAACGCTATTTCCTAGCGAGGAAGTGTCGCATTTACATTCATTTGAATCGTAGACGAGGAATGCATAACACTTCGCAAATCATATTATATCTTACCACAAAACATAGAAACGAGATGCGATATCGCGTTTTAAAAAGCATTAGAACTCCATTGCTACGATACGTAGACATCTGCAGACGCTATTTCCTAGCAAGGAAGTGTCGCATTTACATTCATTTGAAGTGTAGACGAGGAATGCATAACACTTCGCAAATCATATTATATCTTACCATGAAACATAGAAATGAGATGCGATATCGCGTTTTAAGAAGCATCAGAAATCCATTGCTACGATACGTAGACATCTGCAAACGCTATTTCCTTGCAAGGACGTGTCGCATTTACATTCATTTGAATCGTAGACGAGGAATGCATAACACTTCGCAAATCATATTATATCTTACCATGAAACATAGAAATGAGATGCGATATCGCGTTTTAAAAAGCATTAGAACTCTATTGCTACGATACGTAGACATCTGCAGACGCTATTTCCTAGCAAGGAAGTGTCGCATTTACATTCATTTGAATCGTAGACGAGGAATACATGATACTTCGCAAATCATATTATATCTTACCATGAAACATAGAAATGAGATGCGATATCGCGTTTTAAGAATCATAAGAACTCTATGGCTACGATACGTAGACATCTGCAAACGCTATTTCCTTGCAAGGAAGTGTCGCATTTACATTCATTTGAATCGTAGACGAGGAATGCATAACACTTCGCAAATCGTATTATATCTTACCATGAAACATAGAAATGAGATGCGATATCGCGTTTTAAAAAGCATTAGAACTCTATTGCTACGATACCTAGACATCTGCAGACGCCATTTCCTTGCAAGGAAGTGTCGCATTTACATTCATTTGAAGAGTAGACG
The DNA here is from genome assembly GCF_050948175.1 of Xylocopa sonorina. Lineage (NCBI taxonomy): Eukaryota > Metazoa > Arthropoda > Insecta > Hymenoptera > Apidae > Xylocopa > Xylocopa sonorina. The sequence goes on along the minus strand of NW_027490642.1, from coordinate 51,332 downwards.
AGGAATACGTAACACTTCGCAAATCATATTATATCTTACCATGAAACATAGAAATGAGATGCGATATCGCGATTTAAGAAGCATCAGAAATCCATTGCTACTATACGTAGACATCTGCAAACGCTATTTCCTTGCAAAGAAGTGTCGCATTTACGTTCATTTGATGTGTAGACGAGGAATACATAACACTTCGCAAATCATATTATATCTTACCATGAAACATAGAAATGAGGTGCGATATCGCGTTTTAAGAAGCATTAGAACTCAACTGCTACGATACGTAGACATCTGCAAACGCTATTTCCTAGCGAGCAAGTGTCGCATTTACATTCATTTGAATCGTAGACGAGGAATGCATAACACTTCGCAAATCATAATATATCTTAACATGAAACATAGAAATGAGATGCGATATCGCCTTTTAAGAAGCATTAGAACTCTATTGCTACGATACCTGGACATCTGCAGACGCTATTTCCTTGCAAGGAAGTGTCACATTTACATTCATTGGAAGTGTGGACGAGGAGTACATGACACTTCGCAAATCATATTATATCTTACCATGAAACATAGAAATGAGATGCGATATCGCGATTTAAGAAGCATCAGAAATCCATTGCTACGATACGTAGACATCTGCAAACGCTATTTCCTTGCAAAGAAGTGTCGCATTTACGTTCATTTGATGTGTAGACGAGGAATACATAACACTTCGCAAATCATATTATATCTTACCATGAAACATAGAAATGAGATGCGATATCGCGTTTTAAGAACCATAAGAACTCTATTGCTACGATACGTAGACATCTGCAAACGCTATTTCCTCGCAAGGAAGTGTCGCATTTACATTCATTTGAATCGTAGACGAGGAATGCATAACACTTCGCAAATCATATTATTACTTATCATGAAACATAGAAATGAGATGCGATATCGCGTTTTAAGAAGCATTAGAACTCTATTGCTACGATACCTAGACATCTGCAGACGCTATTTCCTTGCAAGGAAGTGTCGCATTTACATTCATTTGAAGTGGAGACGAGGAATACATGACACTTCGCATATCATATTATATCTCACCATGAAACATAGAAATGAGATGCGATATCGCGTTTTAAGAAGCATTAGAACTCTATTGCTACGATACGTAGATATCTGCAAACGCTTTTTCCTTGCAAGGAAGTGTCGCATTTACATTCATTTGAATCGTAGACGCGGAATGCATAACACTTCGCAAATCATATTATGTCTTACCATGAAACATAGAAATGAGATGCGACATCGCGTTCTAACAAGCATTAGAACACTACTGCTTCGATAGGTAGACATTTGCAAACGCTATTTCCTTGCAAGGAAGTGTCGCATTTACATTCATTTGAAGTGTAGACGAGGAGAACATAACACTCCGCAAATCATATTATATCTTACCATGAAACATAGAAATGAGATGCGATATCGCGTTTTAAGAATCATAAGAACTCTATTGCAACGATACGTAGACATCTGCAAACGCTATTTCCTTGCAAAGAAGTGTCGCATTTACATTCATTGGAAGTGTGGACGAGGAATACATGACACTCCGCAAATCATATTATATCTTACCATGAAACATAGAAATGTGATGCGATATCGCGTTTTAAGAATCATAAGAACTCTATTGCTACGATACGTAGACATCTGCAAACGCTATTTCCTTGCAAGAAAGTGTCGCATTTACATTCATTTGAAGTGTAGACGAGGAATACATGACACTTCGCAAATCATATTTTATCTTACCATGAAACATAGAAATGAGATGCGATATCGCGTTTTAAGAATCATAAGAACTCAACTGCTACGATACGCAGACATCTGCAAACGCTATTTCCTAGCGAGGAAGTGTCGCATTCACATTCATCTGAAGTGTAGACGAGGAATACATAACACTCCGCAAATCATATTATATCTTACCATGAAACATAGAAATGAGATGCGATATCGCGTTCTAAGAAGCATTAGAACACTACTGCTACGATAGGTAGACATTTGCAAACGCTATTTCGTTGCAAGGAAGTGTCGCATTTACATTCATTTGATGTGTAGACGAGGAATACATAACACTTCGCAAATCATATTATATATTACCATGAAACATAGAAATGAGATGCGATATCGCGTTTTAAGAAGCATTTGAACTCTATTGCTACGATACGTAGACACCTGCAAACGCTATTTCCTTGCAAAGAAGTGTCGCATTTACATTCATTTGAATCGTAGACGAGGAATGCATAACACTTCGCAATGAATATTATATCTTATCATGAAACATAGATATGAGATGCAATATCTCGTTCTAAGAAGCACTAGAACCCTATTGCTACGATACGTAGACATCTGCAAACGCTATTTCCTCGCAAGGAAGTGTCGCATTTACATTCATTTGAATCGTAGACGAGGAATGCATAACACTTCGCAAATCATATTATATCTTATCATGAAACATAGAAATGAGATGCGATATCGCGTTTTAAGAAGCATTAGTACTCTATTGCTACGATACCTAGACATCTGCAGACGCTATTTCCTCGCAAGGAAGTGTCGCATTTACATTCATTTGAATCGTAGCCGAGGAATACATAACACTTCGCAAATCATATTATATCTTATCATGAAACATAGAAATGAGATGCGATATCGCGTTTTAAGAATCACAAGAACTCTATTGCTACGATACGTAGACATCTGCAAACGCTATTTCCTTGCAAAGAAGTGTCGCATTTACATTCATTTGAAGTGTAGACGTGGAATACATAACACGACGCAAATCATATTATACCTTACCATGAAACATAGAAATGAGATGCGATATCGCGTTTTAAGAAGCATCAGAAATCCATTGCTACGATACGTAGACATCTGCAAACGCTTTTTCCTTGCAAGAAAGTGTCGCATTTACATTCATTTGAAGAGTAGACGACGGATACAGAACACTTCGCAAATCATATTATACCTTATCATGAGACATAGAAATGCGATATCGCGTTTTAAGAATCATAAGAACTCTATTGCTACGATACGTAGACATCTGCAAACGCTATTTCCTTGCAAGGAAGTGTCGCATTTACATTCATTTGATGTGTAGACGAGGAATACATAACACTTCGCAAATCATATTATATCTTACCATGAAACATAGAAATGAGATGCGATATCGCGTTTTAAGAAGCATTAGAACTCAACTGCTACGATACGTAGACATCTGCAAACGCTATTTCCTAGCGAGGAAGTGTCGCATTCACATTCATCTGAAGTGTAGACGAGGAATACATAACACTCCGCAAATCATATAATATCTTACCATGAAACATAGAAATGAGATGCGATATCGCGTTCTAAGAAGCATTAGAACACTACTGCTACGATAGGTAGACATTTGCAAACGCTATTTCCTTGCAAAGAAGTGTCGCATTTACATTCATTTGAATCGTTGACGAGGAATGCATAACACTTCGCAATGAATGTTATATCTTATCATGAAACATAGATATGAGATGCAATATCTCGTTCTAAGAAGCACTAGAACCCTATTGCTACGATACGTAGACATCTGCAGACGCTATTTCCTAGCAAGGAAGTGTCGCATTTACATTCATTTGAAGTGTAGACGAGGAATGCATAACACTTCGCAAATCATATTATATCTTACCATGAAACATAGAAATGAGATGCGATATCGCGATTTAAGAATCATAAGAACTCTATTGCAACGATACGTAGACATCTGCAAACGCTATTTGCTTGCAGAGAAGTGTCGCATTTACATTCATTGGAAGTGTGAACGAGGAATACATGACACTCCGCAAATCATATTATATCTTACCATGAAACATAGAAATGTGATGCGATATCGCGTTTTAAGAATCATAAGAACTCTATTGCTACGATACGTAGACATCTGCAAACGCTATTTCCTTGCAAGAAAGTGTCGCATTTACATTCACTTGAAGTGTAGACGAGGAATACATGACACTTCGCAATGAATATTATATCTTATCATGAAACATAGATATGAGATGCAATATCTCGTTCTAAGAAGCACTAGAACCCTATTGCTACGATACGTAGACATCTGCAAACGCTATTTCCTTGCAAGGAAGTGTCGCATTTACATTCATTTGAATCGTAGACGAGGAATACATAACACTTCGCAAATCATATTATATCTTATCATGAAACATAGAAATGAGATGCGACATCGCGTTTTAAGAAGCATTTGAACTCTATTGCTACGATACGTAGACACCTGCAAACGCTATTTCCTTGCAAAGAAGTGTCGCATTTACATTCATTTGAATCGTAGACGAGGAATGCATAACACTTCGCAATGAATATTATATCTTATCATGAAACATAGATATGAGATGCAATATCTCGTTCTAAGAAGCACTAGAACCCTATTGCTACGACACGTAGACATCTGCAGACGCTATTTCCTAGCAAGGAAGTGTCGCATTTACATTCATTTGAAGTGTAGACGAGGAATGCATAACACTTCGCAAATCATATTATATCTTACCATGAAACATAGAAATGAGATGCGATATCGCGTTTTAAGAATCATAAGAACTCTATTGCAACGATACGTAGACATCTGCAAACGCTATTTGCTTGCAGAGAAGTGTCGCATTTACATTCATTGGAAGTGTGGACGAGGAATACATGACACTCCGCAAATCATATTATATCTTACCATGAAACATAGAAATGTGATGCGATATCGCGTTTTAAGAATCATAAGAACTCTATTGCTACGATACGTAGACATCTGCAAACGCTATTTCCTTGCAAGAAAGTGTCGCATTTACATTCATTTGAAGTGTAGACGAGGAATACATGACACTTCGCAATGAATATTATATCTTATCATGAAACATAGATATGAGATGCAATATCTCGTTCTAAGAAGCACTAGAAGCCTATTGCTACGATACGTAGACATCTGCAAACGCTATTTCCTTGCAAGGAAGTGTCGCATTTACATTCATTTGAATCGTAGACGAGGAATACATAACACTTCGCAAATCATATTATATCTTATCATGAAACATAGAAATGAGATGCGACATCGCGTTTTAAGAAGCATTTGAACTCTATTGCTACGATACGTAGACACCTGCAAACGCTATTTCCTTGCAAAGAAGTGTCGCATTTACATTCATTTGAATCGTAGACGAGGAATGCATAACACTTCGCAATGAATATTATATCTTATCATGAAACATAGATATGAGATGCAATATCTCGTTCTAAGAAGCACTAGAACCCTATTGCTACGATACGTAGACATCTGCAAACGCTATTTCCATGCAAGGAGTGTCGCATTTACATTCATTTGAATCGTAGACGAGGAATACATAACACTTCGCAAATCATATTATATCTTATCATGAAACATAGAAATGAGATGCGACATCGCGTTCTAACAAGCATTAGAACACTACTGCTTCGATAGGTAGACATTTGCAAACGCTATTTCCTTGCAAGGAAGTGTCGCATTTACATTCATTTGAAGTGTAGACGAGGAGAACATAACACTCCGCAAATCATATTATATCTTACCATGAAACATAGAAATGATATGCGATATCGCGTTTTAAGAATCATAAGAACTCTATTGCAACGATACTTAGACATCTGCAAACGCTATTTCCTTGCAAAGAAGTGTCGCATTTACATTCATTGGAAGTGTGGACGAGGAATACATGACACTCCGCAAATCATATTATATCTTACCATGAAACATAGAAATGTGATGCGATATCGCGTTTTAAGAATCATAAGAACTCTATTGCTACGATACGTAGACATCTGCAAACGCTATTTCCTTGCAAGAAAGTGTCGCATTTACATTCATTTGAAGTGTAGACGAGGAATACATGACACTTCGCAAATCATATTTTATCTTACCATGAAACATAGAAATGAGATGCGATATCGCGTTTTAAGAATCATAAGAAATCAACTGCTACGATACGCAGACATCTGCAAACGCTATTTCCTAGCGAGGAAGTGTCGCATTCACATTCATCTGAAGTGTAGACGAGGAATACATAACACTCCGCAAATCATATTATATCTTACCATGAAACATAGAAATGAGATGCGATATCGCGTTTTAAGAAGCATCAGAAATCCATTGCTACGATACGTAGACATCTGCAAACGCTTTTTCCTTGCAAGAAAGTGTCGCATTTACATTCATTTGAAGAGTAGACGACGGATACAAAACACTTCGCAAATCATATTTTACCTTATCATGAAACATGGAAATGCGATATCGCGTTTTAAGAATCATAAGAACTCTATTGCTACGATACGTAGACATCTGCAAACGCTATTTCCTTGCAAGGAAGTGTCGCATTTACATTCATTTGATGTGTAGACGAGGAATACATAACACTTCGCAAATCATATTATATCTTACCATGAAACATAGAAATGAGATGCGATATCGCGTTTTAAGAAGCATTAGAACTCAACTGCTACGATACGTAGACATCTGCAAACGCTATTTCCTAGCGAGGAAGTGTCGCATTCACATTCATCTGAAGTGTAGACGAGGAATACATAACACTCCGCAAATCATATTATATCTTACCATGAAACATAGAAATGAGATGCGATATCGCGTTCTAAGAAGCATTAGAACACTACTGCTACGATAGGTAGACATTTGCAAACGCTATTTCCTTGCAAAGAAGGGTCGCATTTACATTCATTTGAATCGTTGACGAGGAATGCATAACACTTCGCAATGAATGTTATATCTTATCATGAAACATAGATATGAGATGCAATATCTCGTTCTAAGAAGCACTAGAACCCTATTGCTACGATACGTAGACATCTGCAAACGCTATTTCCTTGCAAGGAAGTGTCGCATTTACATTCATTTGAATCGTAGACGAGGAATACATAACACTTCGCAAATCATATTATATCTTATCATGAAACATAGAAATGAGATGCGATATCGCGTTTTAAGAATCACAAGAACTCTATTGCTACGATACGTAGACATCTGCAAACGCTATTTCCTTGCAAGGAAGTGTCGCATTTACATTCATTTGATGTGTAGACGAGGAATACATAACACTTCGCAAATCATATTATATATTACCATGAAACATAGAAATGAGATGCGATATCGCGTTTTAAGAATCATAAGAACTCTACTGCAACGATACGTAGACATCTGCAAACGCTATTTTCCTAGCGAGGAAGTGTCGCATTCACATTCATCTGAAGTGTAGACGAGGAATACATAACACTCCGCAAATCATATTATATCTTACCATGAAACATAGAAATGAGATGCGATATCGCGTTCTAAGAAGCATTAGAACACTACTGCTACGATAGCTAGACATTTGCAAACGCTATTTCGTTGCAAGGAAGTGTCGCATTTACATTCATTTGAAGTGTAGACGAGGAATACGTAACACTTCGCAAGTCATATTATATCTTACCATGAAACATAGAAATGAGATGCGATATCGCGTTTTAAGAAGCATTAGAACTCTATTGCTACGATACGTAGACATCTGCAAACGCTATTTCCTTGCAAGGAAGTGTCGCATTTACATTCATTTGAAGTGTAGACGAGAAATACATGACACTTCGCAAATCATATAATACCTTACCATGAAACATAGAAATGAGATGCGATATCGCGTTTTAAGAATCATAAGAACTCTATTGCTACGATACGTAGACATCTGCAAACGCTATTTCCTTGCAAGGAAGTGTCGCATTTACATTCATTTGAAGTGTAGACGAGGAATACATGACACTTCGCAAATCATATAATATCTTACCATGAAACATAGAAATGAGATGCGATATCGCGTTTTAAGAATCATAAGAACTCTATTGCTACGATACGTAGACATCTGCAAACGCTATTTCCTTGCAAGGAAGTGTCGCATTTACATTCATTTGATGTGTAGACGAGGAATACATAACACTTCGCAAATCATATTATATATTACCATGAAACATAGAAATGAGATGCGATATCGCGTTTTAAGAATCATAAGAACTCTACTGCAACGATACGTAGACATCTGCAAACGCTATTTCCTTGCAAAGAAGTGTCGCATTTACATTCATTTGAAGTGTAGACGAGGAATACATGACACTTCGCAAATCATATTGTATCTTACCATGAAACATAGAAATGAAATGCGATATCGCGTTTTAAGAAGCATTAGAACTCTATTGCTACGATACGTAGACATCTGCAAACGCTATTTCCTTGCAAAGAAATGTCGCATTTACATTCATTTGAATCGTAGACGAGGAATGCATAACACTTCGCAAATCGTATTATATCTTGCCATGAAACATAGAAATGAGATGCGATATCGCGTTATAAGAATCATAAGAACTCTATTGCTACGATACGTAGACATCTGCAAACGCTATTTCCTTGCAAGGAAGTGTCGCATTTACATTCACTTGAAGTGTAGACGAGGAATACATAACACTTCGCAAATCATATTATATCTTACCATGAAACATAGAAATGAGATGCGATATCGCGTTTAAGAACCATAAGAACTCTATTGCTACGATACGTAGACATCTGGAAACGCTATTTCCTTGCAAGGACGTGTCGCATTTACATTCATTTGAAGTGTAGACGACGGATACAAAACACTTCGCAATCATATTATACCTTATCATGAAACATAGAAATGCGATATCGCGTTTTAAGAATCATAAGAACTCTATTGCTACGATACGTAGACATCTGCAAACGCTGTTTCCTTGCAAGGAAGTGTCGCATTTACATTCATTTGATGTGTAGACGAGGAATACATAACACTCCGCAAATCATATTATATCTTACCGTGATACATAGAAATGAGATGCGATATCGCGTTTTAAGAAGCATTAGAACTCTATTGCTACGATACGCAGACATCTGCAAACGCCATTTCCTTGCAAGGAAGTGTCGCATTTACATTCATTTGAAGTGTAGACGAGGAATACATGACACTTCGCAAATCATATTTTATCTTACCATGAAACATAGAAATGAGATGCGATATCGCGTTTTAAGAATCATAAGAACTCTATTGCAACGATACGTAGACATCTGCAAACGCTATTTCCTTGCAAAGAAGTGTCGCATTTACATTCATTTGAAGTGTAGACGTGGAATACATAACACTTCGCAAATCATATTATACCTTACCATGAAACATAGAAATGAGATGCGATATCGCGTTCTAAGGAGCGTCAGAAATCCATTGCTACGATACGTAGACATCTGCAAACGCTTTTTCCTTGCAAGAAAGTGTCGCATTTACATTCATTTGAAGTGTAGACGACGGATACAAAACACTTCGCAAATCATATTATACCTTATCATGAAACATAGAAATGCGATATCGCGTTTTAAGAATCATAAGAACTCTATTGCTACGATACGTAGACATCTGCAAACGCTATTTCCTTGCAAGGAAGTGTGGCATTTACATTCATTTGATGTGTAGACGAGGAATATATAACACTTCGCAAATCATATTATATCTTACCATGAAACATAGAAATGAGATGCGATATCGCGTTTTAAGAAGCATTAGAACTCAACTGCTACGATACGTAGACATCTGCAAACGCTATTTCCTAGCGAGGAAGTGTCGCATTCACATTCATCTGAAGTGTAGACGAGGAATACATAACACTCCGCAAATCATATTATATCTTACCATGAAACATAGAAATGAGATGCGATATCGCGTTCTAAGAAGCATTAGAACACTACTGCTACGATAGGTAGACATTTGCAAACGCTATTTCGTTGCAAGGAAGTGTCGCATTTACATTCATTTGAAGTGTAGCCGAGGAATACATAACACTTCGCAAGTCATATTATATCTTACCATGAAGCATAGAAATGAGATGCGATATCGCGTTTTAAGAAGCATTAGAACTCTATTGCTACGATACGTAGACATCTGCAAACGCTATTTCCTTGCAAGGATGTGTCGCATTTACATTCATTTGAAGTGTAGACGAGAAATACATGACACTTCGCAAATCATATAATATCTTACCGTGAAACATAGAAATGAGATGCGATATCGCGTTATAAGAATCATAAGAACTCTATTGCTACGATACGTAGACATCTGCAAACGCTATTTCCTTGCAAGGAAGTGTCGCATTTACATTCACTTGAAGTGTAGACGAGGAATACATAACACTTCGCAAATCATATTATATCTTACCATGAAACATAGAAATGAGATGCGATATCGCGTTTTAAGAACCATAAGAACTCTATTGCTACGATACGTAGACATCTGGAAACGCTATTTCCTTGCAAGGACGTGTCGCATTTACATTCATTTGAAGTGTAGACGACGGATACAAAACACTTCGCAAATCATATTATACCTTATCATGAAACAAGAATGCGATATCGCGTTTTAAGAATCATAAGAACTCTATTGCTACGATACGTAGACATCTGCAAACGCTGTTTCCTTGCAAGGAAGTGTCGCATTTACATTCATTTGATGTGTAGACGAGGAATACATAACACTCCGCAAATCATATTATATCTTACCGTGATACATAGAAATGAGATGCGATATCGCGTTTTAAGAAGCATTAGAACTCTATTGCTACGATACGCAGACATCTGCAAACGCCATTTCCTTGCAAGGAAGTGTCGCATTTACATTCATTTGAAGTGTAGACGAGGAATACATGACACTTCGCAAATCATATTTTATCTTACCATGAAACATAGAAATGAGATGCGATATCGCGTTTTAAGAATCATAAGTACTCTATTGCAACGATACGTAGACATCTGCAAACGCTATTTCCTTGCAAAGAAGTGTCGCATTTACATTCATTTGAAGTGTAGACGTGGAATACATAACACTTCGCAAATCATATTATACCTTACCATGAAACATAGAAATGAGATGCGATATCGCGTTCTAAGGAGCGTCAGAAATCCATTGCTACGATACGTAGACATCTGCAAACGCTTTTTCCTTGCAAGAAAGTGTCGCATTTACATTCATTTGAAGTGTAGACGACGGATACAAAACACTTCGCAAATCATATTATACCTTATCATGAAACATAGAAATGCGATATCGCGTTTTAAGAATCATAAGAACTCTATTGCTACGATACGTAGACATCTGCAAACGCTATTTCCTTGCAGGAAGTGTGGCATTTACATTCATTTGATGTGTAGACGAGGAATATATAACACTTCGCAAATCATATTATATCTTTACCATGAAACATAGAAATGAGATGCGATATCGCGTTTTAAGAAGCATTAGAACTCAACTGCTACGATACGTAGACATCTGCAAACGCTATTTCCTAGCGAGGAAGTGTCGCATTCACATTCATCTGAAGTGTAGACGAGGAATACATAACACTCCGCAAATCATATTATATCTTACCATGAAACATAGAAATGAGATGCGATATCGCGTTCTAAGAAGCATTAGAACACTACTGCTACGATAGGTAGACATTTGCAAACGCTATTTCGTTGCAAGGAAGTGTCGCATTTACATTCATTTGAAGTGTAGCCGAGGAATACATAACACTTCGCAAGTCATATTATATCTTACCATGAAGCATAGAAATGAGATGCGATATCGCGTTTTAATAAGCATTAGAACTCTATTGCTACGATACGTAGACATCTGCAAACGCTATTTCCTTGCAAGGAAGTGTCGCATTTACATTCATTTGAAGTGTAGACGAGAAATACATGACACTTCGCAAATCATATAATATCTTACCATGAAACATAGAAATGAGATGCGATATCGCGTTTTAAGAATCATAAGAACTCTATTGCTACGATACGTAGACATCTGCAAACGCTATTTCCTTGCAAGGAAGTGTCGCATTTACATTCATTTGAAGTGTAGACGAGGAATACATGACACTTCGCAAATCATATAATATCTTACATGAAACATAGATATGAGATGCAATATCTCGTTTTAAGAATCATTTGAACTCTATTGCTACGATACGTAGACACCTGCAAACGCTATTTCCTTGCAAAGAAGTGTCGCATTTACATTCATTTGAATCGTAGACGAGGAATGCATAACACTTCGCAATGAATATTATATCTTATCATGAAACATAGATATGAGATGCAATATCTCGTTCTAAGAAGCATTAGAACTCTATTGCTACGATACCTAGACATCTGCAGACGCTATTTCCTAGCAAAGAAGTGTCGCATTTGCATTCATTTGAAGTGTAGACGAGGAATACATGACACTTCGCAATCATATAATATCTTACCATGAACATAGAAATGAGATGCGATATCGCGTTTTAAGAATCATAAGAACTCTATTGCTACGATACGTAGACATCTGCAAACGCTATTTCCTTGCAAGGAAGTGTCGCATTTACATTCATTTGATGTGTAGACGAGGAATACATAAACACTTCGCAAATCATATTATATATTACCATGAAACATAGAAATGAGATGCGATATCGCGTTTTAAGAATCATAAGAACTCTATTGCAACGATACGTAGACATCTGCAAACGCTATTTCCTTGCAAAGAAGTGTCGCATTTACATTCATTGAAGTGTAGACGAGGAATACATGACACTTCGCAAATCATATTGTATCTTACCATGAAACATAGAAATGAAATGCGATATCGCGTTTTAAGAAGCATTAGAACTCTATTGCTACGATACGTAGACATCTGCAAACGCTATTTCCTAGCGAGAAAGTGTCGCATTCACATTCATTTGAAGTGTAGACGAGGAATACATAACACTTCGCAAATCATATTATATCTTACCATGAAACATAGAAATGAGATGCGATATCGCGTTTAAGAATCATAAGAACTCTATTGCTGCGATACGTAGACCATCTGCAAACGCTATTTCCTTGCAATGAAGTGTCGCATTTACATTCATTTGAAGTGTAGACGAGGAATACATGACACTTCGCAAATCATATTTTATCTTACCATGAAACATAGAAATGAGATGCGATATCGCGTTTTAAGAATCATAGGAACTCTATTGCTACGGTAACTAGACATCTGCAAACGCTATTTCCTTGCAAGAAATGTCGCATTTACATTCATTTGAATTGTAGACGAGGAATACATAACACTCCGCAAATCATATTATATCTTACCATGAAACATAGAAATGAGATGCGATATCGCGTTCTAAGAAGCATTAGAACACTACTTTTACGATAGGTAGACATTTGCAAACGCTATTTCGTTGTAAGGAAGTGTCGCATTTACATTCAATTGAATTGTAGACGAGGAATACATAACACTTCGCAAGTCATATTATATCTTACCATGAAACATAGAAATGAGATGCGATATCGCGTTTTAAGAAGCATTAAAACTCTATTGCTACGATACGTAGACATCTGCAGACGCTATTTCCTTGCAAGAAAGTGTCGCATTTACATTCATTTGAATCGTAGACGAGAAATGCATAACACTTCGCAATGAATATTATATCTTATCATGAAACATAGATATGAGATGCAATATCTCGTTTTAAGAAGCATAAGAACTCTATTGCCACGATTGGTAGACATCTGCAAACGCTATTTCCTTACAAGGAAGTGTCACATTTACATTCATTTGAAGTGTAGACGAGGAATACATAACACTTCGCAAATCATATTATACCTTACCATGAAACATAGAAATGAGATGCGATATCGCCTTTTAAGAATCACAAGAACTCTATTGCTACGATACGTAGACATCTGCAAACGGCTATTCCCTTGCAAGGAAGTGTCGCATTTACATTCATTTGATGTGTAGACGAGGAATACATAACACTTCGCAAATCATATTATACCTTACCATGAAACATAGAAATGACATGCGATATCGCGTTTTAAAAATCATAAGAACTCTATTGCTACGATACGTAGACATCTGCAAACGCTATTTCCTTGCAAGGAAGTGTCGCATATACATTCATTTGAAGTGTGGACGAGGAATACATGACACTTCGCAAATCCTATTATATCTTACTATGAAATATAGAAATGAGATGCGATATCGCGTTTTAAGAAGCACTAGAACTCTATTGCTACGATAGGTAGACATCTGCAAACACTATTTCCTTACAAGGAAGTGTCACATTTACATTCATTTGAAGTGTAGACGAGGAATACATAACACTTCGCAAATCATATTATACCTTACCATGAAACATAGAAATGAGATGCGATATCGCCTTTTAAGAATCATAAGAACCCTATTGCTACGATACGTAGACATCTGCAAACGCTATTTCCTTGCAAGGAAGTGTCGCATTTACATTCATTTGATGTGTAGACGAGGAATACATAACACTTCGCAAATCATATTATACCTTACCATGAAACATAGAAATGAGATGCGATATCGCCTTTTAAGAATCATAAGAACTCTATTGCTACGATACTTAGACATCTGCAAACGCTATTTCCTTGCAAGGAAGTGTCGCATTTACATTCGTTTGATGTGTAGACGAGGAATACATAATACTTCCCAAATCATATTATACCATACCATGAAACATAGAAATGAGATGCGATATCGCGTTTTAAGAATCATAAGAACTCTATTGGTACGATACCTAGACATCTGCAGACGCTATTTCCTAGGAAGGAAGTGTCGCATTTACATTCATTTGAAGTGTAGACGAGGAATACATAACACTTCGCAAATCATATTATACCTTACCATGAAACATAGAAATGAGATGCGATATCTCGTTTTAAGAAGCATTAGAAAGCTATTGCTACGATACGTAGATATCTGCAAACGCTATTTCCTAGCGAGGAAGTGTCGCATTCACATTCATTTGATGTGTAGACGAGGAATACATAACACTTCCCAAATCATATTATACCTTACCATGAAACATAGAAATGAGATGCGATATCGCGTTTTAAGAATCATAAGAACTCTATTGCTACCGATACCTAGACATCTGCAGACGCTATGTCCTTGCAGGGAAGTGTCGCATTTGCATTCATTTGAAGTGTAGACGAGGAATACATAACACTTCGCAACGAATATTACATCTTACCATGAAACATAGAAATGAGATGCGATATCGCGTTTTAAGAATCATATGAACTCTATTGGTACGATACCTAGACATCTGCAGACGCTATTTCCTAGGAAGGAAGTGTCGCATTTACATTCATTTGAAGTGTAGACGAGGAATACATTAACACTTCGCAAATCATATTATACCTTACCATGAAACATAGAAATGAGATGCGATATCTCGTTTTAAGAAGCATTAGAAATCTATTGCTACGATACCTAGACATCTGCAGACGCTATTTCCTAGCAAGGAAGTGTCGCATTTACATTCATTTGAATCGTAGACGAGGAATGCATAACACTTCGCAATGAATAATATATCTTATCATGAAACATAGATATCAGATGCGATATCGCGTTTTAAGACGCATTAGAACTTTATTGCTACGATACCTAGACATCTGCAAACGCTATTTCCTAGCGAGGAAGTGTCGCATTCACATTCATTTGAAGTATAGGCGAGGAATGCATAACACTTCCCAATGAATATTATATCTTATCATGAAACATAGATATGAGATGCAATATCTCGTTTTAAGAAGCATTAGAACACTATTGCTACGATGGGTAGACATCTGCAAACGCTATTTCCTTGCAAAGAAGTGTCGCATTTGCATTCATTTGAAGTGTAGAGGAGGAATACATGACACTTCGCAAATCATATTATATCTTATCATGAAACATAGATATGAGATGCAATATCTCATTTTAAGAATTATTTGAACTCTATTGCTTCGATACGTAGACATCTGCAAACGCTATTTCCTTGCAAGGAAGTGTCGCATTTACATCCACTTGAAGTGTAGACGAGGAATACATGACACTTCGCAAATCATATTATACCTTACCACGAAACATAGAAATGAGATGCCATATCGCGTTTTAAGAATCATAAGAACTCTATTGCTACGATACGTAGACATCTGCAAACGCTATTTCCTTGCAAGGAAGTGTCGCAATTACATTCATTGGAAGTGTAGACGAGGAATACATGACACTTCGCAAATCATATTATACCTTACCACGAAACATAGAAATGAGATGCGATATCGCGTTTTAAGAATCATAAGAACTCTATTGCTACGATACGTAGACATCTGCAAACGCTATTTCCTTGCAGGGAAGTGTCGCATTTACATTCATTTGAAGTGTAGACGAGGAATACATAACACTCCGCAATTTATATTATATTTTACCATGAAACATAGAAATGTGATGCGATATCGCGTTTTAAGAAGCATTAGAACACTATTGCTACAATAGGTAGACATTTGCAAACGCTATTTCCTTGCAAGGAATTGTCGCATTTACATTCATTTGAATCGTAGACGAGGAATACATAACACTTCGCAATGGATATTACATCTTACCGTGAAACATAGAAATGAGATGCGATATCGCGCTTTAAGAAGCATTAGAAAGCTATTGCTACGATACGTAGACACCTGCAAACGCTATTTCCTTGCAAAGAAGTGTCGCATTTACATTCATTTGAATCGTAGACGAGGAATGCATAACACTTCGCAATGAATATTATATCTTATCATGAAACATAGATATGAGATGCAATATCTCGTTCTAAGAAGCACTAGAACCCTATTGCTACGATACGTAGACATCCGCAGACGCTATTTCCTAGCAAGGAAGTGTCGCATTTACATTCATTTGAAGTGTAGACGAGGAATGCATAACACTTCGCAAATCATATTATATCTTACCATGAAACATAGAAATGAGATGCTATATCGCGTTTTAAGAATCATAAGAACTCTATTGCTACGATACGTAGACATCTGCAAACGCTATTTCCTTGCAAAGAAGTGTCGCATTTACATTCATTTGAATCGTAGACGAGGAATGCATAACACTTCGCAATGAATATTATATCTTATCATGAAACATAGATATGAGATGCAATATCTCGTTCTAAGAAGCACTAGAACCCTATTGCTACGATACGTAGACATCTGCAGACGCTATTTCCTAGCAAGGAAGTGTCGCATTTACATTCATTTGAAGTGTAGACGAGGAATGCATAACACTTCGCAAATCATATTATATCTTACCATGAAACATAGAAATGAGATGCGATATCGCGTTTTAAGAATCACAAAAACTCTATTGCAACGATACGTAGACATCTGCAAACGCTATTTGCTTGCAAAGAAGTGTCGCATTTACATTCATTGGAAGTGTGGACGAGGAATACATGACACTCCGCAAATCATATTATATCTTACCATGAAACATAGAAATGTGATGCGATATCGCGTTTTAAGAATCATAAGAACTCTATTGCTACGATACGTAGACATCTGCAAACGCTATTTCCTTGCAAGAAAGTGTCGCATTTACATTCATTTGAAGTGTAGACGAGGAATACATGACACTTCGCAAATCATATTTTATCTTACCATGAAACATAGAAATGAGATGCGATATCGCGTTTTAAGAATCATAAGAACTCAACTGCTACGATACGTAGACATCTGCAAACGCTATTTCCTAGCGAGGAAGTGTCGCATTCACATTCATCTGAAGTGTAGACGAGGAATACATAACACTCCGCAAATCATATTATATCTTACCATGAAACATAGAAATGAGATGCGATATCGCGTTCTAAGAAGCATTAGAACACTACTGCTACGATAGGTAGACATTTGCAAACGCTATTTCGTTGCAAGGAAGTGTCGCATTTACATTCATTTGATGTGTAGACGAGGAATACATAACACTTCGCAAATCATATTATATATTACCATGAAACATAGAAATGAGATGCGATATCGCGTTTTAAGAAGCATTTGAACTCTATTGCTACGATACGTAGACACCTGCAAACGCTATTTCCTTGCAAAGAAGTGTCGCATTTACATTCATTTGAATCGTAGACGAGGAATGCATAACACTTCGCAATGAATATTATATCTTATCATGAAACATAGATATGAGATGCAATATCTCGTTCTAAGAAGCACTAGAACCCTATTGCTACGATACGTAGACATCTGCAGACGCTATTTCCTAGCAAGGAAGTGTCGCATTTACATTCATTTGAAGTGTAGACGAGGAATGCATAACACTTCGCAAATCATATTATATCTTACCATGAAACATAGAAATGAGATGCTATATCGCGTTTTAAGAATCATAAGAACTCTATTGCTACGATACGTAGACATCTGCAAACGCTATTTCCTTGCAAAGAAGTGTCGCATTTACATTCATTTGAAGTGTATACGTGGAATACATAACACTTCGCAAATCATATTATACCTTACCATGAAACATAGAAATGAGATGCGATATCGCGTTTTAAGAAGCATCAGAAATCCATTGCTACGATACGTAGACATCTGCAAACGCTTTTTCCTTGCAAGAAAGTGTCGCATTTACATTCATTTGAAGTGTAGACGACGGATACAAAACACTTCGCAAATCATATTATACCTTATCATGAAACATAGAAATGCGATATCGCGTTTTAAGAATCATAAGAACTCTATTGCTACGATACGTAGACATCTGCAAACGCTATTTCCTTGCAAGGAAGTGTCGCATTTACATTCATTTGAAGTATAGACGAGGAATGTATAACACTACCCAATGAATATTATATCTTATCATGAAACATAGATATGAGATGCAATATCTCGTTTTAAGAAGCATTAGAACACTATTGCTACGATGGGTAGACATCTGCAAACGCTATTTCCTTGCAAAGAAGTGTCGCATTAACATTCATTTGAAGCGTAGAGGAGGAGTGCATAACACTTCGCAAATCATATTACATTTTACCATGAAACAGAAATGAGATGCAATATCGCGTTTTAAGAAGCATTAGAACTCTACTGCTACGATACCTAGACATCTGAAGACGCTATTTCCTAGCATGGAAGTGTCGCATTTACGTTCATTTGAAGTGTAGACGCAGAATACATGACACTTCGCAAATCATATTATATCTTATCATGAAACATAGATATGAGATGCAATATC
Organism: Xylocopa sonorina; assembly: GCF_050948175.1. Taxonomy (NCBI): domain Eukaryota; kingdom Metazoa; phylum Arthropoda; class Insecta; order Hymenoptera; family Apidae; genus Xylocopa; species Xylocopa sonorina. The sequence goes on along the minus strand of NW_027490642.1, from coordinate 32,166 downwards.
TCGTTTTAAGAATCATTTGAACTCTATTGCTTCGATACGTAGACATCTGCAAACGCTATTTCCTTGCAAGGAAGTGTCGCATTTACATCCATTTGAAGTGTAGACGAGGAATACATAACAGTTCGCAAATTATATTACATCTTACCATGAAACATAGAAATGAGATGCGATATCGAGTTTTAAGAAGCATTAGAACTCTATTGCTACGAAGCCTAGACATCTGCAGACGCTATTTCCTAGCAAGGAAGTGTCGCATTTACATTCATTTGAAGTGTAGACGAGGAAAACATAACACTTCGCAAATCATATTATACCTTACCATGAAACATAGAAATGAGATGCGATATCGCCTTTTAAGAATCATAAGAACTCTACTGCTACGATACGTAGACATCTGCAAACGCTATTTCCTTGCAAGGAAGTGTCGCATTTACATTCATTTGATGTGTAGACGAGGAATACATAACACTTCGCAAATCATATTATACCTTACCACGAAACATAGAAATGAGATGCGATATCGCGTTTTAAGAATCATAAGAACTCTATTGCTACGATACGTAGACATCTGCAAACGCTATTTCCTTGCAAAGAAGTGTCGCATTTACATTCATTTGAATCGTAGACGAGGAATGCATAACACTTCGCAATGAATATTATATCTTATCATGAAACATAGATATGAGATGCAATATCTCGTTTTAAGAAGAATTTGAACTCTATTGCTACGATACGTAGACACCTGCAAACGCTATTTCCTTGCAAAGAAGTGTCGCATTTACATTCATTTGAATCGTAGACGAGGAATGCATAACACTTCGCAATGAATATTATATCTTATCATGAAACATAGATATGAGATGCAATATCTCGTTCTAAGAAGCATTAGAACTCTATTGCTACGATACCTAGACATCTGCAGACGCTATTTCCTAGCAAAGAAGTGTCGCATTTGCATTCGTTTGAAGTGTAGACGAGGATTACATGACACTTCGCAAATCATATTGTATCTTACCATGAAACATAGAAATGAAATGCGATATCGCGTTTTAAGAAGCATTAGAACTCTATTGCTACGATACGTAGACATCTGCAAACGCTATTTCCTAGCGAGAAAGTGTCGCATTCACATTCATTTGAAGTGTAGACGAGGAATACATAACACTTCGCAAATCATATTATATCTTACCATGAAACATAGAAATGAGATGCGATATCGCGTTTTAAGAATCATAAGAACTCTATTGCTACGATACGTAGACATCTGCAAACGCTATTTCCTTGCAATGAAGTGTCGCATTTACATTCATTTGAAGTGTAGACGAGGAATACATGACACTTCGCAAATCATATTTTATCTTACCATGAAACATAGAAATGAGATGCGATATCGCGTTTTAAGAATCATAAGAACTCTATTGCTACGGTAACTAGACATCTGCAAACGCTATTTCCATGCAAAGAAATGTCGCATTTACATTCATTTGAATCGTAGACGAGGAATGCATAACACTTCGCAAATCGTATTATATCTTACCATGAAACATAGAAATGAGATGCGATATCGCGTTATAAGAATCATAAGAACTCTATTGCTACGATACGTAGACATCTGCAAACGCTATTTCCTTGCAAGGAAGTGTCGCATTTACATTCATTTGAAGTGTAGACGAGGAATACATAACACTTCGCAAATCATATTATATCTTACCATGAAACATAGAAATGAGGTGCGATATCGCGTTTTAAGAACCATAAGAACTCTATTGCTACGATACGTAGACATCTGGAAACGCTATTTCCTTGCAAGGACGTGTCGCATTTACATTCATTTGAAGTGTAGACGACGGATACAAAACACTTCGCAAATCATACTATACCTTATCATGAAACATAGAAATGCGATATCGCGTTTTAAGAATCATAAGAACTCTATTGCTACGATACGTAGACATCTGCAAACGCTGTTTCCTTACAAGGAAGTGTCGCATTTACATTCACTTGATGTGTAGACGAGGAATACATAACACTCCGCAAATCATATTATATCTTACCGTGATACATAGAAATGAGATGCGATATCGCGTTTTAAGAAGCATTAGAACTCTATTGCTACGATACGCAGACATCTGCAAACGCCATTTCCTTGCAAGGAAGTGTCGCATTTACATTCATTTGAAGTGTAGACGAGGAATACATGACACTTCGCAAATCATATTTTATCTTACCATGAAACATAGAAATGAGATGCGACATCGCGTTCTAACAAGCATTAGAACACTACTGCTACGATAGGTAGACATTTGCAAACGCTATTTCCTTGCAAGGAGGTGTCGCATTTACATTCATTTGAAGTGTAGACGAGGAGTACATAACACTCCGCAAATCATATTATATCTTACCATGAAACATAGAAATGAGATGCGATATCGCGTTTTAAGAATCATAAGAACTCTATTGCAACGATACGTAGACATCTGCAAACGCTATTTCCTTCCAAAGAAGTGTCGCATTTACATTCATTTGAAGTGTAGATGTGGAATACATAACACTTCGCAAATCATATTATACCTTACCATGAAACATAGAAATGAGATGCGATATCGCGTTCTAAGGAGCATCAGAAATCCATTGCTACGATACGTAGACATCTGCAAACGCTTTTTCCTTGCAAGAAAGTGTCGCATTTACATTCATTTGAAGTGTAGACGACGGATACAAAACACTTCGCAAATCATATTATACCTTATCATGAAACATAGAAATGCGATATCGCGTTTTAAGAATCATAAGAACTCTATTGTTACGATACGTAGACATCTGCAAACGCTATTTCCTTGCAAGGAAGTGTCGCATTTACATTCATTTGATGTGTAGACGAGGAATATATAACACTTCGCAAATCATATTATATCTTACCATGAAACATAGAAATGAGATGCGATATCGCGTTTTAAGAAGCATTAGAACTCAACTGCTACGATACGTAGACATCTGCAAACGCTATTTCCTAGCGAGGAAGTGTCGCATTCACATTCATCTGAAGTGTAGACGAGGAATACATAACACTCCGCAAATCATATTATATCTTACCATGAAACATAGAAATGAGATGCGATATCGCGTTCTAAGAAGCATTAGAACACTACTGCTACGATAGGTAGACATTTGCAAACGCTATTTCGTTGCAAGGAAGTGTCGCATTTACATTCATTTGAAGTGTAGCCGAGGAATACATAACACTTCGCAAGTCATATTATATCTTACCATGAAGCATAGAAATGAGATGCGATATCGCGTTTTAAGAAGCATTAGAACTCTATTGCTACGATACGTAGACATCTGCAAACGCTATTTCCTTGCAAGGAAGTGTCGCATTTACATTCATTTGAAGTGTAGACGAGAAATACATGACACTTCGCAAATCATATAATATCTTACCATGAAACATAGAAATGAGATGCGATATCGCGTTTTAAGAATCATAAGAACTCTATTGCTACGATACGTAGACATCTGCAAACGCTATTTCCTTGCAAGGAAGTGTCGCATTTACATTCATTTGAAGTGTAGACGAGGAATACATGACACTTCGCAAATCATATAATATCTTACCATGAAACATAGAAATGAGATGCGATATCGCGTTTTAAGAATCATAAGAACTCTATTGCTACGATACGTAGACATCTGCAAACGCTATTTCCCTGCAAGGAAGTGTCGCATTTACATTCATTTGAATCGTAGACGAGGAATGCATAACACTTCGCAATGAATATTATATCTTATCAGGAAAGATAGATATGAGATGCAATATCTCGTTTTAAGAAGCATTTGAACTCTATTGCTACGATACGTAGACACCTGCAAACGCTATTTCCTTGCAAAGAAGTGTCGCATTTACATTCATTTGAATCGTAGACGAGGAATGCATAACACTTCGCAATGAATATTATATCTTATCATGAAACATAGATATGAGATGCAATATCTCGTTCTAAGAAGCATTAGAACTCTATTGCTACGATACCTAGACATCTGCAGACGCTATTTCCTAGCAAAGAAGTGTCGCATTTGCATTCATTTGAAGTGTAGACGAGGAATACATGACACTTCGCAAATCATATAATATCTTACCATGAAACATAGAAATGAGATGCGATATCGCGTTTTAAGAATCATAAGAACTCTATTGCTACGATACGTAGACATCTGCAAACGCTATTTCCTTGCAAGGAAGTGTCGCATTTACATTCATTTGATGTGTAGACGAGGAATACATAACACTTCGCAAATCATATTATATATTACCATGAAACATAGAAATGAGATGCGATATCGCGTTTTAAGAATCATAAGAACTCTATTGCAACGATACGTAGACATCTGCAAACGCTATTTCCTTGCAAAGAAGTGTCGCATTTACATTCATTTGAAGTGTAGACGAGGAATACATGACACTTCGCAAATCATATTGTATCTTACCATGAAACATAGAAATGAAATGCGATATCGCGTTTTAAGAAGCATTAGAACTCTATTGCTACGATACGTAGACATCTGCAAACGCTATTTCCTAGCGAGAAAGTGTCGCATTCACATTCATTTGAAGTGTAGACGAGGAATACATAACACTTCGCAAATCATATTATATCTTACCATGAAACATAGAAATGAGATGCGATATCGCGTTTTAAGAATCATAAGAACCCTATTGCTGCGATACGTAGACATCTGCAAACGCTATTTCCTTGCAATGAAGTGTCGCATTTACATTCATTTGAAGTGTAGACGAGGAATACATGACACTTCGCAAATCATATTTTATCTTACCATGAAACATAGAAATGAGATGCGATATCGCGTTTTAAGAATCATAAGAACTCTATTGCTACGGTAACTAGACATCTGCAAACGCTATTTCCTTGCAAAGAAATGTCGCATTTACATTCATTTGAATCGTAGACGAGGAATGCATAACACTTCGCAAATCGTATTAGATCTTACCATGAAACATAGAAATGAGATGCGATATCGCGTTTTAAGAAGCATTAGAACTCTATTGCTACGATACCTAGACATCTGCAGACGCCATTTCCTTGCAAGGAAGTGTCGCATTTACATTCATTTGAAGTGTAGACGAGGAATACATAACACTTCGCAAATCATATTATATCTTACCATGAAACATAGAAATGAGATGCGATATCGCGTTTTAGGAAGCACTAGATCTCTATTGCTACGATAGGTAGACATCTGCAATCGCTATTTCCTTACAAGGAAGTGTCACATTTACATTCATTTGAAGTGTAGACGAGGAATACATAACACTTCGCAAATCATATTATACCGTACCATGAAACATATAAATGAGATGCGATAACGCGTTTTAAGAAGCATTAGAAATCTATTGCTACGATACCTAGACATCTGCAGACGCTATTTCCTGGCAAGGAAGTGTCGCATTTACATTCATTTGAAGTGTAGACGAGGAATACATAACACTTCGCAAATCATATTATACCTTACCATGAAACATAGAAATGATATGCGATATCGCCTTTTAAGAATCATAAGAGCTCTATTGCTACGATACTTAGACATCTGCAAACGCTATTTCCTTGCAAGGAAGTGTCGCATTTACATTCATTTGAAGTGTAGAGGAGGAATGCATAACACTTCGCAAATCATATTACATTTTACCATGAAACAGAAATGAGATGCAATATCGCGTTCTAAGAAGCATTAGAACTCTATTGCTACGATACCTAGACATCCGAAGACGCTATTTCCTAGCAAGGAAGTGTCGCATTTACGTTCATTTGAAGTGTGGACGAGGAATACATGACACTTCGCAAATCATATTATACCTTACCATGAAACATAGAAATGAGATGCGATATCGCGTTTTAAGAATCATAAGAACTCTATTGCTACGATACGTAGACATCTGCAAACGCTATTTCCTTGCAAGGAAGTGTCACATTTACATTCATTTGAAGTGTAGACGAGGAATACATGACACTTCGCAAATCATATTACATTTTACCATGAAACAGAAATGAGATGCAATATCGCGTTCTAAGAAGCATTAGAACTCTATTGCTACGATACCTAGACATCCGAAGACGCTATTTCCTAGCAAGGAAGTGTCGCATTTACGTTCATTTGAAGTGTGGACGAGGAATACATGACACTTCGCAAATCATATTATACCTTACCATGAAACATAGAAATGAGATGCGATATCGCGTTTTAAGAATCATAAGAACTCTATTGCTACGATACGTAGACATCTGCAAACGCTATTTCCTTGCAAGGAAGTGTCACATTTACATTCATTTGAAGTGTAGACGAGGAATACATAACACTTCGCAAATCATATTATACCTTACCACGAAACATAGAAATGAGATGCGATATCGCGTTTTAAGAATCATAAGAACTCTACTGCTACGATACGTAGACATCTGCAAACGCTATTTCCTTGCAAGGAAGTGTCGCATTTACATTCATTTGAAGTGTAGACGAGGAATACATGACACTTCGCAAATCATATTATATCTTACCATGAAATATAGAAATGAGATGCGATATCGCGTTCTAAGAAGCATTAGAACTCTATTGCTACGATACCTAGACATCCGAAGACGCTATATCCTAGCAAGGAAGTGTCGCATTTACGTTCATTTGAAGTGTGGACGAGGAATGCATAACACTTCGCAAATCATATTATACCTTACCATGAAACATAGAAATGATATGCGATATCGCCTTTTAAGAATCATAAGAGCTCTATTGCTACGATACTTAGACATCTGCAAACGCTATTTCCTTGCAAGGAAGTGTCGCATTTACATTCATTTGAAGTGTAGAGGAGGAATGCATAACACTTCGCAAATCATATTACATTTTACCATGAAACAGAAATGAGATGCAATATCGCGTTCTAAGAAGCATTAGAACTCTATTGCTACGATACCTAGACATCCGAAGACGCTATTTCCTAGCAAGGAAGTGTCGCATTTACGTTCATTTGAAGTGTGGACGAGGAATACATGACACTTCGCAAATCATATTATACCTTACCATGAAACATAGAAATGAGATGCGATATCGCGTTTTAAGAATCATAAGAACTCTATTGCTACGATACGTAGACATCTGCAAACGCTATTTCCTTGCAAGGAAGTGTCACATTTACATTCATTTGAAGTGTAGACGAGGAATACATGACACTTCGCAAATCATATTACATTTTACCATGAAACAGAAATGAGATGCAATATCGCGTTCTAAGAAGCATTAGAACTCTATTGCTACGATACCTAGACATCCGAAGACGCTATTTCCTAGCAAGGAAGTGTCGCATTTACGTTCATTTGAAGTGTGGACGAGGAATACATGACACTTCGCAAATCATATTATACCTTACCATGAAACATAGAAATGAGATGCGATATCGCGTTTTAAGAATCATAAGAACTCTATTGCTACGATACGTAGACATCTGCAAACGCTATTTCCTTGCAAGGAAGTGTCACATTTACATTCATTTGAAGTGTAGACGAGGAATACATAACACTTCGCAAATCATATTATACCTTACCACGAAACATAGAAATGAGATGCGATATCGCGTTTTAAGAATCATAAGAACTCTACTGCTACGATACGTAGACATCTGCAAACGCTATTTCCTTGCAAGGAAGTGTCGCATTTACATTCATTTGAAGTGTAGACGAGGAATACATGACACTTCGCAAATCATATTATATCTTACCATGAAATATAGAAATGAGATGCGATATCGCGTTCTAAGAAGCATTAGAACTCTATTGCTACGATACCTAGACATCCGAAGACGCTATATCCTAGCAAGGAAGTGTCGCATTTACGTTCATTTGAAGTGTGGACGAGGAATGCATAACACTTCGCAAATCATATTATACCTTACCATGAAACATAGAAACGAGATGCGATATCGCGTTTTAAGAAGCATTAGAAATCTATTGCTACGATACGTAGACATCTGCAAACGCTATTTCCTAGCGAGGAAGTGTCGCATTCACATTCATTTGAAGTGTAGACGAGGAATGCATAACACTTCGCAAATCATATTATATCTTTCCATGAAACATAGAAATGAGATGCGATATCGCGTTTTAAGAAGCATTAGAACTCTATTGCTACGATACCTAGACATCTGCAGACGCTATTTCCTGGCAAGGAAGTGTCGCATTTACATTCATTTGAAGAGTAGACGAGGAATACATAACACTTCGCAAATCATATTATACCTTACCACGAAACATAGAAATGAGATGCGATATCGCGTTTTAAGAATCATAAGAACTCTATTGCTACGATACGTAGACATCTGCAAACGCTATTTCCTTGCAAGGAAGTGTCGCATTTACATTCATTTGAAGTGTAGACGAGGAATACATGACACTTCGCAAATCATATTATACCTTACCATGAAACATAGAAACGAGATGCGATATCGCGTTTTAAGAAGCATTAGAAATCTATTGCTACGATACGTAGACATCTGCAAACGCTATTTCCTAGCGAGGAAGTGTCGCATTCACATTCATTTGAAGTGTAGACGAGGAATGCATAACACTTCGCAAATCATATTATATCTTTCCATGAAACATAGAAATGAGATGCGATATCGCGTTTTAAGAAGCATTAGAACTCTATTGCTACGATACCTAGACATCTGCAGACGCTATTTCCTGGCAAGGAAGTGTCGCATTTACATTCATTTGAAGAGTAGACGAGGAATACATAACACTTCGCAAATCATATTATACCTTACCACGAAACATAGAAATGAGATGCGATATCGCGTTTTAAGAATCATAAGAACTCTATTGCTACGATACGTAGACATCTGCAAACGCTATTTCCTTGCAAGGAAGTGTCGCATTTACATTCATTTGAAGTGTAGACGAGGAATACATGACACTTCGCAAATCATATTATATCTTACCATGAAATATAGAAATGAGATGCGATATCGCGTTTTAAGAAGCACTAGAACTCTATTGCTAGGATAGGTAGACATCTGCAAACGCTATTTCCTTACAAGGAAGTGTCACATTTACATTCATTTGAAGTGTAGACGAGGAATGCATAACACATCGCAAATCATATTATACCTTACCATGAAACATAGAAACGAGATGCGATATCGCCTTTTAAGAATCATAAGAACTCTATTGCTACGATACGTAGACATCTGCAAACGCTATTTCTTTGCAAGGAAGTGTCGCATTTACATTCATTTGATGTGTAGACGAGGAATACATAACACTTCGCAAATCATATTATACCTTACCATGAAACATAGAAATGAGATGCGATATCGCGTTTTAAGAATCATAAGAACTCTATTGCTACGATACGTAGACATCTGCAAACGCTATTTCCTAGCGAGGAAGTGTCGCATTCACATTCATTTGAAGTGTAGACGAGGAATGCATAACACTTCGCAAATCATATTATATCTTTCCATGAAACATAGAAATGAGATGCGATATCGCGTTTTAAGAAGCATTAGAACTCTATTGCTACGATACCTAGACATCTGCAGACGCTATTTCCTGGCAAGGAAGTGTCGCATTTACATTCATTTGAAGAGTAGACGAGGAATACATAACACTTCGCAAATCATATTATACCTTACCACGAAACATAGAAATGAGATGCGATATCGCGTTTTAAGAATCATAAGAACTCTATTGCTACGATACGTAGACATCTGCAAACGCTATTTCCTAGCGAGAAAGTGTCGCATTCACATTCATTTGAATCGTAGACGAGGAATGTATAACACTACGCAAATCATATTATATCTTATCATGAAACATAGAAATGAGATGCGATATCGCGTTTTAAGAAGCATTTGAACTCTATTGCTACGATACCTAGACATCTGCAGACGCTATTTCCTTGCAAGGATTTGTCGCATTTACATTCATTTGAATCGTAGACGAGGAATACATGATACTTCGCAAATCATATTATATCTTACCATGAAACATAGAAATGAGATGCGATATCGCGTTTTAAGAAGCATTAGAAATCTATTGCTACGATACGTAGACATCTGCAAACGCTATTTCCTAGCGAGGAAGTGTCGCATTCACATTCATTTGAAGTGTAGACGAGGAATGCATAACACTTCGCAAATCATATTATATCTTTCCATGAAACATAGAAATGAGATGCGATATCGCGTTTTAAGAAGCATTAGAACTCTATTGCTACGATACCTAGACATCTGCAGACGCTATTTCCTGGCAAGGAAGTGTCGCATTTACATTCATTTGAAGAGTAGACGAGGAATACATAACACTTCGCAAATCATATAATATCTTACCATGAAACATAGAAATGAGATGCGATATCGCCTTTTAAGAATCATAAGAACTCTATTGCTACGATACGTAGACATCTGCAAACGCTATTTCTTTGCAAGGAAGTGTCGCATTTACATTCATTTGATGTGTAGACGAGGAATACATAACACTTCGCAAATCATATTATACCTTACCATGAAACATAGAAATGAGATGCGATATCGCGTTTTAAGAATCATAAGAACTCTATTGCTACGATACGTAGACATCTGCAAACGCTATTTCCTTGCAGGGAAGTGTCGCATTTACATTCATTTGAAGTGTAGACGAGGAATGCATAACACTTCCCAATGACTATTATATCTTATCATGAAACATAGAAATGAGATGCGTTATCGCGTTTTAAAAAGCATTAGAACTCTATTGCTACGATACGTAGAAATCTGCAGACGCTATTTCCTAGCAAGGAAGTGTCGCATTCACATTCATTTGAAGTGTAGACGAGGAATACATGACACTTCGCAAATCATATTTTATCTTACCATGAAACATAGAAATGGGATGCGATATCGCGTTTTAAGAATCATAAGAACTTTATTGCTACGATACGTAGACATCTGCAAACGCTATTTCCTTGCAAGGAAGTGTCGCATTTACATTCATTTGAATCGTAGACGAGGAATGTATAACACTACGCAAATCATATTATATCTTATCATGAAACATAGAAATGAGATGCGATATCGCGTTTTAAGAAGCATTTGAACTCTATTGCTACGATACCTAGACATCTGCAGACGCTATTTCCTTGCAAGGATTTGTCGCATTTACATTCATTTGAATCGTAGACGAGGAATACATGATACTTCGCAAATCATATTATATCTTACCATGAAACATAGAAATGAGATGCGATATCGCGTTTTAAGAAGCATTAGAAATCTATTGCTACGATACGTAGACATCTGCAAACGCTATTTCCTAGCGAGGAAGTGTCGCATTCACATTCATTTGAAGTGTAGACGAGGAATGCATAACACTTCGCAAATCATATTATATCTTTCCATGAAACATAGAAATGAGATGCGATATCGCGTTTTAAAAGCATTAGAACTCTATTGCTACGATACGTAGACATCTGCAGACGCTATTTCCTAGCAAGGAAGTGTCGCATTTACATTCATTTGAAGTGTAGACGAGGAATACATGACACTTCGCAAATCATATTATATCTTATCATGAAACATAGATATGAGATGCAATATTTCGTTTTAAGAATCATTTGAACTCTATTGCTTCGATACGTAGACATCTGCAAACGCCATTTCCTAGCAAGGAAGTGTCGCATTTACGTTCAATTGAAGTATGGACGAGGAATACATGACACTTCGCAAATCATATTATATCTCATCATGAAACATAGATATGAGATGCAATATCTCGTTTTAAGAATCATTTGAACTCTATTGCTTCGATACGTAGACATCTGCAAACGCTATTTCCTTGCAAGGAAGTGTCGCATTTACATCCATTTGAAGTGTAGACGAGGAATACATAACACTTCGCAAATCATATTATACCTTACCACGAAACATAGAAATGAGATGCGATATCGCGTTTTAAGAATCATAAGAACTCTATTGCTACGATACGTAGACATCTGCAAACGCTATTTCCTTGCAAGGAAGTGTCACATTTACATTCATTTGAAGTGTAGACGAGGAATACATGACACTTCGCAAATCATATTATATCTTACCATGAAATATAGAAATGAGATGCGATATCGCGTTTCAAGAAGCACTAGAACTCTATTGCTAGGATAGGTAGACATCTGCAAACGCTATTTCCTTACAAGGAAGTGTCACATTTACAATCATTCGAAGTGTAGACGAGGAATACATAACACTTCGCAAATCATATTATACCTTACCATGAAACATAGAAACGAGATGCGATATCGCCTTTTAAGAATCATAAGAACTCTATTGCTACGATACGTAGACATCTGCAAACGCTATTTCTTTGCAAGGAAGTGTCGCATTTACATTCATTTGATGTGTAGACGAGGAATACATAACACTTCGCAAATCATATTATACCTTACCATGAAACATAGAAATGAGATGCGATATCGCGTTTTAAGAATCATAAGAACTCTATTGCTACGATACGTAGACATCTGCAAACGCTATTTCCTTGCAGGGAAGTGTCGCATTTACATTCATTTGAAGTGTAGACGAGGAATGCATAACACTTCCCAATGAATATTATATCTTATCATGAAACATAGATATGAGATGCATTATCCCGTTTTAAGAAGCATTAGAACACTATTGCTACGATGGGTAGACATCTGCAAACGCTATTTCCTTGCAAAGAAGTGTCGCATTTACATTCATTTGAAGTGTAGATGAGGAATGCATAACACTTCGCAAATCATATTACATTTTACCATGAAACAGAAATGAGATGCAATATCGCGTTTTAAGAAGCATAAGAACACTATTGCTACAATAGGTAGACATTTGCAAACGCTATTTCCTTGCAAGGAAGTGTCGCATTTACATTCATTTGTATCGTAGACGAGGAATGCATAACACTTCGCAAATCATATTATATCTTACCTTGAAACATAGAAATGAGATGCGTTATCGCGTTTTAAAAAGCATTAGAACTCTATTGCTACGATACGTAGACATCTGCAGACGCTATTTCCTAGCAAGGAAGTGTCGCATTTACATTCATTTGAAGTGTAGACGAGGAATACATGACACTTCGCAAATCATATTTTATCTTACCATGAAACATAGAAATGGGATGCGATATCGCGTTTTAAGAATCATAAGAACTTTATTGCTACGATACGTAGACATCTGCAAACGCTATTTCCTTGCAAGGAAGTGTCGCATTTACATTCATTTGAATCGTAGACGAGGAATGTATAACACTACGCAAATCATATTATATCCTATCATGAAACATAGAAATGAGATGCGATATCGCGTTTTAAGAAGCATTTGAACTCTATTGCTACGATACCTAGACATCTGCAGACGCTATTTCCTTGCAAGGATTTGTCGCATTTACATTCATTTGAATCGTAGACGAGGAATACATGATACTTCGCAAATCATATTATATCTTACCATGAAACATAGAAATGAGATGCGATATCGCGTTTTAAGAAGCATTAGAAATCTATTGCTACGATACGTAGACATCTGCAAACGCTATTTCCTAGCGAGGAAGTGTCGCATTCACATTCATTTGAAGTGTGGACGAGGAATGCATAACACTTCGCAAATCATATTATATCTTTCCATGAAACATAGAAATGAGATGCGATATCGCGTTTTAAAAAGCATTAGAACTCTATTGCTACGATACGTAGACATCTGCAAACGCTATTTCCTAGCAAGGAAGTGTCGCATTTACATTCATTTGAAGTGTAGACGAGGAATACATGACACTTCGCAAATCATATTATATCTTATCATGAAACATAGAAGTTGAGATGCAATATCTCGTTTTAAGAATCATTTGAACTCTATTGCTTCGATACGTAGACATCTGCAAACGCTATTTCCTAGCAAGGAAGTGTCGCATTTACGTTCAATTGAAGTATGGACGAGGAATACATGGCACTTCGCAAATCATATTATATCTCATCATGAAACATAGAAATGTTATGCGATATCGCGTTTTAAGAAGTACTGGAACTCTATTGCTACGATAGGTAGACATCTGCAAACGCTATTTTCTTACAAGGAAGTGTCACATTTACATTCATTTGAAGTGTAGACGAGGAATACATAACACTTCGCAAATCATATTATACCGTACCATGAAACATAGAAATGAGATGCGATATCGCGTTTTAAGAAGCATTAGAAATCTATTGCTACGATACCTAGACATCTGCAGACGCTATTTCCTGGCAAGGAAGTGTCGCATTTACATTCATTTGAAGTGTAGACGAGGAATACATAACACTTCGCAAATCATATTATACCTTGCCAGGAAACATAGAAATGAGATGCGATATCGCGTTTTAAGAATTATAAGAACTCTATTGCTACGATACGTAGACATCTGCAAACGCTATTTCCTTGCAAGGAAGTGTCGCATTTACATTCATTTGTAGTGTAGACGAGGAATACATGACACTTCGCAAATCATATTATATCTTACCATGAAATATAGAAATGAGATGCGATATCGCGTTTTAAGAAGCACTAGAACTCTATTGCTAGGATAGGTAGACATCTGCAAACGCTATTTCCTTACAAGGAAGTGTCACATTTACATTCATTTGAAGTGTAGACGAGGAATACATAACACTTCGCAAATCATATTATACCTTACCATGAAACATAGAAACGAGATGCGATATCGCGTTTTAGGAAGCACTAGAACTCTATTGCTACGATAGGTAGACATCTGCAATCGCTATTTCCTTACAAGGAAGTGTCACATTTACATTCATTTGAAGTGTAGACGAGGAATACATAACACTTCGCAAATCATATTATACCGTACCATGAAACATAGAAATGAGATGCGATATCGCGTTTTAAGAAGCATTAGAAATCTATTGCTACGATACCTAGACATCTGCAGACGCTATTTCCTGGCAAGGAAGTGTCGCATTTACATTCATTTGAAGTGTAGACGAGGAATACATAACACTTCGCAAATCATATTATACCTTGCCAGGAAACATAGAAATGAGATGCGATATCGCGTTTTAAGAATTATAAGAACTCTATTGCTACGATACGTAGACATCTGCAAACGCTATTTCCTTGCAAGGAAGTGTCGCATTTACATTCATTTGTAGTGTAGACGAGGAATACATGACACTTCGCAAATCATATTATATCTTACCATGAAATATAGAAATGAGATGCGATATCGCGTTTTAAGAAGCACTAGAACTCTATTGCTAGGATAGGTAGACATCTGCAAACGCTATTTCCTTACAAGGAAGTGTCACATTTACATTCATTTGAAGTGTAGACGAGGAATACATAACACTTCGCAAATCATATTATAACTTACCATGAAACATAGAAACGAGATGCGATATCGCCTTTTAAGAATCATAAGAACTCTATTGCTACGATACGTAGACATCTGCAAACGCTATTTCTTTGCAAGGAAGTGTCGCATTTACATTCATTTGATGTGTAGACGAGGAATACATAACATTTCGCAAATCATATTATACCTTACCATGAAACATAGAAATGAGATGCGATATCGCCTTTTAAGAATCATAAGAACTCTATTGCTACGATACTTAGACATCTGCAAACGCTATTTCCTTGCAAGGAAGTGTCGCATTTACATTCATTTGAAGTGTAGACGAGGAATAGATAACACTTCGCAAATCATATTATATCTTACCTTGAAACATAGAATTGAGATGCGTTATCGCGTTTTAAAAAGCATTAGAACTCTATTGCTACGATACGTAGACATCTGCAGACGCTATTTCCTAGCAAGGAAGTGTCGCATTTACATTCATTTGAAGTGTTGACGAGGAATACATGACACTTCGCAAATCATATTTTATCTTACCATGAAACATAGAAATGGGATGCGATATCGCGTTTTAAGAATCATAAGAACTTTATTGCTACGATACGTAGACATCTGCAAACGCTATTTCCTTGCAAGGAAGTGTCGCATTTACATTCATTTGAATCGTAGACGAGGAATGTATAACACTACGCAAATCATATTATATCTTATCATGAAACATAGAAATGGGATGCGATATCGCGTTTTAAGAAGCATTAGAACTCTATTGCTACGATACCTAGACATCTGCAGAAGCTATTTCCTTGCAAGGATTTGTCGCATTTACATTCATTTGAATCGTAGACGAGGAATGCATAACACTTCGCAAATCATATTATATCTTACCCTGAAACATAGAAATGAGATGCGTTATCGCGTTTTAAAAAGCATTAGAACTCTATTGCTACGATACGTAGACATCTGCAGACGCTATTTCCTAGCAAGGAAGTGTCGCATTTACATTCATTTGAAGTGTAGACGAGGAATACATGACACTTCGCAAATCATATTTTATCTTACCATGAAACATAGAAATGGGATGCGATATCGCGTTTTAAGAATCATAAGAACTTTATTGCTACGATACGTAGACATCTGCAAACGCTATTTCCTTGCAAGGAAGTGTCGCATTTACATTCATTTGAATCGTAGACGAGGAATGTATAACACTTCGCAATGAATATTACATCTTACCATGAAACATGGAAATGAGATGCGATATGGCGCCTTAAGAAGCATTAGAAATCTATTGCTACGATACGTAGACATCTGCAAACGCTATTTCCTAGCGAGGAAGAGTTGCATTCACATTCATTTGAAGTATAGACGAGGAATGCATAACACTTCCCAATGAATATTATATCTTATCATGAAACATAGATATGAGATGCAATATCTCGTTTTAAGAAGCATTAGAACACTATTGCTACGATGGGTAGACATCTGCAAACGATATTTCCTTGCAAAGAAGTGTCGCATTTACATTCATTTGAAATGTAGAGGAGGAATGCATAACACTTCGCAAATCACATTACATTTTACCATGAAACAGAAATGAGATGCAATATCGCGTTTTAAGAAGCATTAGAACTCTATTGCTACGATACCTAGACATCTGAAGACGCTATTTCCTAGCAAGGAAGTGTCTCATTTACGTTCATTTGAAGTGTGGACGAGGAATACATGACACTTCGCAAATCATATTATATCTCATCATGAAACATAGATATGAGATGCAATATCTCGTTTTAAGAATCATTTGAACTCTATTGCTTCGATACGCAGACATCTGCAAACGCTATTTCCTTACAAGGAAGTGTCGCATTTACATTCATTTGAAGTGTAGACGAGGAATACATGACACTTCGCAAATCATATTATATCTTACCATGAAACATAGAAATGACATGCGATATCGCGTTTTAAGAATCATAAGAACTCTATTGCTACTATACGCAGACTTCTGCAAACGCCATTTCCTTGCAAGGAAGTGTCGCATTTACATTCATTTGAAGTGTAGACGAGGAATAAATGACACTTCGCAAATCATATTATATCTTACCATGAAACATAGAAATGAGATGCGATATCGCGTTTTAAGAAGCTTCAGAAATCCATTGCTACGATACGCAGACATCTGCAAACGCCATTTCCTTGCAAGAAAGTGTCGCATTTACATTCATTTGAAGTGTAGACGAGGAATACATGACACTTCGCAAATCGTATTATATATTACCATGAAACATAGAAATGAGATGCGATATCGCGTTTTAAGAAGCATCAGAAATCCATTGCTACGATACGTAGACATCTGCAAAAGCTATTTCCTTGCAAGGAAGTGTCGCATTTACATTCATTTGAAGTGTAGACGAGTAATACATGACACTTCGCAAATCGTATTATATCTCATCATGAAACATAGATATGAGATGCAATATCTCGTTTTAAGAATCATTTGAACTCTATTGCTTCGATACGTAGACATCTGCAAACGCTATTTCCTAGCAAGGAAGTGTCGCATTTACGTTCAATTGAAGTATGGACGAGGAATACATGACACTTCGCAAATCATATTATATCTCATCATGAAACATAGATATGAGATGCAATATCTCGTTTTAAGAATCATTTGAACTCTATTGCTTCGATACGTAGACATCTGCAAACGCTATTTCCTTGCAAGGAAGTGTCGCATTTACATCCATTTGAAGTGTAGACGAGGAATACATAACACTTCGCAAATTATATTACATCTTACCATGAAACATAGAAATGTTATGCGATATCGCGTTTTAAGAAGTACTAGAACTCTATTGCAACGATAGGTAGACATCTGCAAACGCTATTTCCTTACAAGGAAGTGTCACATTTACATTCATTTGAAGTGTAGACGAGGAATACATAACACTTCGCAAATCATATTATATCTTACCATGAAACATAGAAATGAGATGCGATATCGCGTTTTAGGAAGCACTAGAACTCTATTGCTACGATAGGTAGACATCTGCAATCGCTATTTCCTTACAAGGAAGTGTCACATTTACATTCATTTGAAGTGTAGACGAGGAATACATAACACTTCGCAAATCATATTATACCGTACCATGAAATATATAAATGAGATGCGATATCGCGTTTTAAGAAGCATTAGAAATCTATTGCTACGATACCTAGACATCTGCAGACGCTATTTCCTGGCAAGGAAGTGTCGCATTTACATTCATTTGAAGTGTAGACGAGGAATACATAACACTTCGCAAATCATATTATACCTTACCACGAAACATAGAAATGAGATGCGATATCGCGTTTTAAGAATCATAAGAACTCTATTGCTACGATACGTAGACATCTGCAAACGCTATTTCCTTGCAAGGAGGTGTCGCATTTACATTCATTTGAAGTGTAGACGAGGAATACATGACACTTCGCAAATCATATTATATCTTACCATGAAATATAGAAATGAGATGCGATATCGCGTTTTAAGAAGCACTAGAACTCTATTGCTAGGATAGGTAGACATCTGCAAACGCTATTTCCTTACAAGGAAGTGTCACATTTACATTCATTTGAAGTGTAGACGAGGAATGCATAACACTTCGCAAATCATATTATACCTTACCATGAAACATAGAAACGAGATGCGATATCGCCTTTTAAGAATCATAAGAACTCTATTGCTACGATACGTAGACATCTGCAAACGCTATTTCTTTGCAAGGAAGTGTCGCATTTACATTCATTTGATGTGTAGACGAGGAATACATAACACTTCGCAAATCATATTATACCTTACCATGAAACATAGAAATGAGATGCGATATCGCGTTTTAAGAATCATAAGAACTCTATTGCTACGATACGTAGACATCTGCAAACGCTATTTCCTTGCAGGGAAGTGTCGCATTTACATTCATTTGAAGTGTAGACGAGGAATGCATAACACTTCCCAATGACTATTATATCTTATCATGAAACATAGAAATGAGATGCGTTATCGCGTTTTAAAAAGCATTAGAACTCTATTGCTACGATACGTAGACATCTGCAGACGCTATTTCCTAGCAAGGAAGTGTCGCATTCACATTCATTTGAAGTGTAGACGAGGAATACATGACACTTCGCAAATCATATTTTATCTTACCATGAAACATAGAAATGGGATGCGATATCGCGTTTTAAGAATCATAAGAACTTTATTGCTACGATACGTAGACATCTGCAAACGCTATTTCCTTGCAAGGAAGTGTCGCATTTACATTCATTTGAATCGTAGACGAGGAATGTATAACACTACGCAAATCATATTATATCTTATCATGAAACATAGAAATGAGATGCGATATCGCGTTTTAAGAAGCATTTGAACTCTATTGCTACGATACCTAGACATCTGCAGACGCTATTTCCTTGCAAGGATTTGTCGCATTTACATTCATTTGAATCGTAGACGAGGAATACATGATACTTCGCAAATCATATTATATCTTACCATGAAACATAGAAATGAGATGCGATATCGCGTTTTAAGAAGCATTAGAAATCTATTGCTACGATACGTAGACATCTGCAAACGCTATTTCCTAGCGAGGAAGTGTCGCATTCACATTCATTTGAAGTGTAGACGAGGAATGCATAACACTTCGCAAATCATATTATATCTTTCCATGAAACATAGAAATGAGATGCGATATCGCGTTTTAAAAAGCATTAGAACTCTATTGCTACGATACGTAGACATCTGCAGACGCTATTTCCTAGCAAGGAAGTGTCGCATTTACATTCATTTGAAGTGTAGACGAGGAATACATGACACTTCGCAAATCATATTATATCTTATCATGAAACATGGAAATGGGATGCGATATCGCGTTTTAAGAATCATAAGAACTTTATTGCTACGATACGTAGACATCTGCAAACGCTATTTCCTTGCAAGGAAGTGTCGCATTTACATTCATTTGAATCGTAGACGAGGAATGTATAACACTACGCAAATCATATTATATCCTATCATGAAACATAGAAATGAGATGCGATATCGTGTTTTAAGAAGCATTTGAACTCTATTGCTACGATACCTAGACATCTGCAGACGCTATTTCCTTGCAAGGATTTGTCGCATTTACATTCATTTGAATCGTAGACGAGGAATACATGATACTTCGCAAATCATATTATATCTTACCATGAAACATAGAAATGAGATGCGATATCGCGTTTTAAGAAGCATTAGAAATCTATTGCTACGATACGTAGACATCTGCAAACGCTATTTCCTAGCGAGGAAGTGTCGCATTCACATTCATTTGAAGTGTGGACGAGGAATGCATAACACTTCGCAAATCATATTATATCTTTCCATGAAACATAGAAATGAGATGCGATATCGCCTTTTAAGAATCATAAGAACTCTATTGCTACGATACGTAGACATCTGCAAACGCTATTTCTTTGCAAGGAAGTGTCGCATTTACATTCATTTGATGTGTAGACGAGGAATACATAACACTTCGCAAATCATATTATACCTTACCATGAAACATAGAAATGAGATGCGATATCGCGTTTTAAGAATCATAAGAACTCTATTGCTACGATACGTAGACATCTGCAAACGCTATTTCCTAGCAAGGAAGTGTCGCATTTACGTTCAATTGAAGTATGGACGAGGAATACATGACACTTCGCAAATCATATTATATCTCATCATGAAACATAGAAATGTTATGCGATATCGCGTTTTAGGAAGTACTGGAACTCTATTGCTACGATAGGTAGACATCTGCAAACGCTATTTTCTTACAAGGAAGTGTCACATTTACATTCATTTGAAGTGTAGACGAGGAATACATAACACTTCGCAAATCATATTATATCTTACCATGAAACATACAAATGAGATGCGATATCGCGTTTTAGGAAGCACTAGAACTCTATTGCTACGATAGGTAGACATCTGCAATCGCTATTTCCTTACAAGGAAGTGTCACATTTACATTCATTTGAAGTGTAGACGAGGAATACATAACACTTCGCAAATCATATTATACCGTACCATGAAACATAGAAATGAGATGCGATATCGCGTTTTAAGAAGCATTAGAAATCTATTGCTACGATACCTAGACATCTGCAGACGCTATTTCCTGGCAAGGAAGTGTCGCATTTACATTCATTTGAAGTGTAGACGAGGAATACATAACACTTCGCAAATCATATTATACCTTGCCAGGAAACATAGAAATGAGATGCGATATCGCGTTTTAAGAATTATAAGAACTCTATTGCTACGATACGTAGACATCTGCAAACGCTATTTCCTTGCAAGGAAGTGTCGCATTTACATTCATTTGAAGTGTAGACGAGGAATACATGACACTTCGCAAATCATATTATATCTTACCATGAAATATAGAAATGAGATGCGATATCGCGATTTAAGAAGCACTAGAACTCTATTGCTAGGATAGGTAGACATCTGCAAACGCTATTTCCTTACAAGGAAGTGTCACATTTACATTCATTTGAAGTGTAGACGAGGAATACATAACACTTCGCAAATCATATTATACCTTACCATGAAACATAGAAACGAGATGCGATATCGCCTTTTAAGAATCATAAGAACACTATTGCTACGATACATAGACATCTGCAAACGCTATTTCTTTGCAAGGAAGTGTCGCATTTACATTCATTTGATGTGTAGACGAGGAATACATAACATTTCGCAAATCATATTATACCTTACCATGAAACATAGAAATGAGATGCGATATCGCCTTTTAAGAATCATAAGAACTCTATTGCTACGATACTTAGACATCTGCAAACGCTATTTCCTTGCAAGGAAGTGTCGCATTTACATTCATTTGATGTGTAGACGAGGAATACATAACACTTCGCAAATCATATTATACCTTACCATGAAACATAGAAATGAGATGCGATATCGCGTTTTAAGAATCATAAGAACACTATTGCTACGATACCTAGACATCTGCAGACGCTATTTCCTAGGAAGGAAGTGTCGCATTTACATTCATTTGAAGTGTAGACGAGGAATACATAACACTTTGCAAATCATATTATATTTTACCATGAAACATAGAAATGAGATGCGATATCGCGTTTTAAGAAGCATTAGAACACTATTGCTACAATAGGTAGACATTTGCAAACGCTATTTCCTTGCAAGGAAGTGTCGCATTTACATTCATTTGAATCGTAGACGAGGAATTCATAACACTTCGCAATGATTATTACATCTTACCATGAAACATAGAAATGAGATGCGATATCGCGTTTTAAGAAGCATTAGAACTCTATTGCTGCGATACCTAGATATCTGCAGACACTATTTCCTTCCAAGGAAATGTCGCATTTACATTCATTTGAATCGTAGACGAGGAATGCATAACACTTCGCAATGAATATTACATCTTACCATGAAACATGGAAATGAGATGCGATATGGCGCTTTAAGAAGCATTAGAAATCTATTGCTACGATACGTAGACATCTGCAAACGCTATTTCCTAGCGAGGAAGAGTTGCATTCACATTCATTTGAAGTATAGACGAGGAATGCATAACACTTCCCAATGAATATTATATCTTATCATGAAACATAGATATGAGATGCAATATCTCGTTTTAAGAAGCGTTAGAACACTATTGCTACGATGGGTAGACATCTGCAAACGCTATTTCCTTGCAAAGAAGTGTCGCATTTACATTCATTTGAAGCGCAGAGGAGGAATGCATAACACTTCGCAAATCACATTACATTTTACCATGAAACAGAAATGAGATGCAATATCGCGTTTTAAGAAGCATTAGAACTCTATTGCTACGATACCTAGACATCTGAAGACGCTATTTCCTAGCAAGGAAGTGTCTCATTTACGTTCATTTGAAGTGTGGACGAGGAATACATGACACTTCGCAAATCATATTATATCTCATCATGAAACATAGATATGAGATGCAATATCTCGTTTTAAGAATCATTTGAACTCTATTGCTTCGATACGTAGACATCTGCAAACGCTATTTCCTTACAAGGAAGTGTCACATTTACATTCATTTGAAGTGTAGACGAGGAATACATAACACTTCGCAAATCATATTATACCTTACCATGAAACATAGAAATGAGATGCGATATCGCCTTTTAAGAATCATAAGAACTCTATTGCTACGATACGTAGACATCTGCAAACGCTATTTCCTTGCAAGGAAGTGTCGCATTTACATTCATTTGATGTGTAGACGAGGAATACATAACACTTCGCAAATCATATTATACCTTACCATGAAACATAGAAATGAGATGTGATATCGCGTTTTAAGAATCATAAGAACTCTATAGCTACGATACCTAGACATCTGCAGACGCTATTTCCTAGGAAGGATGTGTCGCATTTACATTCATTTGAAATGTAGACGAGGAATACATAACACTTCGCAAGTCATATTACATCTTACCATGAAACAGAAATGAGATGCGATTTCGCGTTTTAAGAAGCATTAGAACTCTATTGCTACGATACCTAGACATCTGCAGACGTTATATCCTAGCAAGGAAGTGTCGCATTTACATTCATTTGATGTGTAGACGAGGAATACATGACACTTCGCAAATCACATTATATCTTACCATGAAACATAGAAATGAGATGCGATATCGCGTTTTACGAAGCACTAGAACTCTATTGCTACGATAGGTAGACATCTGCAAACGCTATTTCCTTACAAGGAAGTGTCGCATTTACATTCATTTGAAGTGTAGACGAGGAATAGATAACACTTCGCAAATCATATTATATCTTACCTTGAAACATAGAATTGAGATGCGTTATCGCGTTTTAAAAAGCATTAGAACTCTATTGCTACGATACGTAGACATCTGCAGACGCTATTTCCTGGCAAGGAAGTGTCGCATTTACATTCATTTGAAGTGTTGACGAGGAATACATGACACTTCGCAAATCATATTTTATCTTACCATGAAACATAGAAATGGGATGCGATATCGCGTTTTAAGAATCATAAGAACTTTATTGCTACGATACGTAGACATCTGCAAACGCTATTTCCTTGCAAGGAAGTGTCGCATTTACAGTCATTTGAATCGTAGACGAGGAATGTATAACACTACGCAAATCATATTATATCTTATCATGAAACATAGAAATGGGATGCGATATCGCGTTTTAAGAATCATAAGAACTTTATTGCTACGATACGTAGACATCTGCAAACGCTATTTCCTTACAAGGAAGTGTCACATTTACATTCATTTGAAGTGTAGACGAGGAATACATAACACTTCGCAAATCATATTATACCTTACCATGAAATATAGAAATGAGATGCGATATCGCCTTTTAAGAATCATAAGAACTCTATTGCTACGATACGTAGACATCTGCAAACGCTATTTCCTTGCAAGGAAGTGTCGCATTTACATTCATTTGATGTGTAGACGAGGAATACATAACACTTCGCAAATCATATTATACCTTACCATGAAACATAGAAATGGGATGCGATATCGCGTTTTAAGAATCATAAGAACTTTATTGCTACGATACCTAGACATCTGCAGACGTTATATCCTAGCAAGGAAGTGTCGCATTTACATTCATTTGAAGTGTTGACGAGGAATACATGACACTTCGCAAATCATATTTTATCTTACCATGAAACATAGAAATGGGATGCGATATCGCGTTTTAAGAATCATAAGAACTCTATTGCTACTATACGCAGACTTCTGCAAACGCCATTTCCTTGCAAGGAAGTGTCGCATTTACATTCATTTGAAGTGTAGACGAGGAATAAATGACACTTCGCAAATCATATTATATCTTACCATGAAACATAGAAATGAGATGCGATATCGCGTTTTAAGAAGCTTCAGAAATCCATTGCTACGATACGCAGACATCTGCAAACGCCATTTCCTTGCAAGAAAGTGTCGCATTTACATTCATTTGAAGTGTAGACGAGGAATACATGACACTTCGCAAATCGTATTATATATTACCATGAAACATAGAAATGAGATGCGATATCGCGTTTTAAGAAGCATCAGAAATCCATTGCTACGATACGTAGACATCTGCAAAAGCTATTTCCTTGCAAGGAAGTGTCGCATTTACATTCATTTGAAGTGTAGACGAGGAATACATGACACTTCGCAAATCGTATTATATATTACCATGAAACATAGAAATGAGATGCGATATCGCGTTTTAAGAAGCATCAGAAATCCATTGCTACGATACGTAGACATCTGCAAAAGCTATTTCCTTGCAAGGAAGTGTCGCATTTACATTCATTTGAAGTGTAGACGAGGAATACATAACACTTCGCAAATCATATTATACCTTACCATGAAACATAGAAATGAGATGCGATATCGCGTTTTAAGTAACATTAGAAATCTATTGCTACGATACATAGACATCTGCAAACGCTATTTCCTTGCAAGGAAGTGTCGCATTTACATTCATTTGAAGTGTAGACGAGGAATACATAACACTTCGCAAATCATATTATATCTTACCATGAAACATAGAAATGAGATGCGATATCGCGTTTTAAAAAGCATTAGAACTCTATTGCTACGATGCGTAGACATCTGCAGACGCTATTTCCTAGCAAGGAAGTGTCGCATTTACATTCATTTGAAGTGTAGACGAGGAATACATGACACTTCGCAAATCATATTTTATCTTACCATGAAACATAGAAATGGGATGCGATATCGCGTTTTAAGAAGCATTAGAACACTATTGCTAGGATACCTAGACATCTGCAGGCGCTATTTCCTTGCAAGGAAGTGTCGCATTTACATTCATTTGAATCGTAGACGAGGAATACATGATACTTCGCAAATCATTTTATATCTTACCATGAAACATAGAAATGAGATGCGATATCGCGTTTTAAGAAGCATTAGAAATCTATTGCTACGATACGTAGACATCTGCAATCGCTATTTCCTAGCGAGGAAGTGTCGCATTCACATTCATTTGAAGTGTAGACGAGGAATGCATAACACTTCGCAAATCATATTATATCTTTCCATGAAACATAGAAATGAGATGCGATATCGCGTTTTAAAAAGCATTAGAACTCTATTGCTACGATGCGTAGACATCTGCAGACGCTATTTCCTAGCAAGGAAGTGTCGCATTTACATTCATTTGAAGTGTAGACGAGGAATACATGACACTTCGCAAATCATATTTTACCTTACCATGAAACATAGAAATGTGATGCGATATCTCATTTTAAGAAGCATTAGAAATCTATTGCTACGATACGTAGACATCTGCAAACGCTATTTCCTAGCGAGGAAGTGTCGCATTCACATTCATTTGAAGTGTAGACGAGGAATACATGACACTTCGCAAATCATATTTTATCTTACCATGAAACATAGAAATGAGATGCGATATCGCGTTTTAAGAAGCATTAGAAATCTGTTGCTACGATACTTAGACATCTGCAAACGCTATTTCCTAGCAAGGAAGTGTCGCATTTACATTCATTTGAAGTGTAGACGAGGAATACATGACACTTCGCAAATCATATTGTATCTTACCATGAAACATAGAAATGACATGCGATATCGCGTTTTAAGAATCATAAGAACTCTATTGCTACTATACGCAGACTTCTGCAAACGCCATTTCCTTGCAAGGAAGTGTCGCATTTACATTCATTTGAAGTGTAGACGAGGAATAAATGACACTTCGCAAATCATATTATATATTACCATGAAACATAGAAATGAGATGCGATATCGCGTTTTAAGAAGCATCAGAAATCCATTGCTACGATACGTAGACATCTGCAAAAGCTATTTCCTTGCAAGGAAGTGTCGCATTTACATTCATTTGAAGTGTAGACGAGGAATACATGACACTTCGCAAATCATATTTTACCTTACCATGAAACATAGAAATGTGATGCGATATCTCATTTTAAGAAGCATTAGAAATCTATTGCTACGATACGTAGACATCTGCAAAAGCTATTTCCTTGCAAGGAAGTGTCGCATTTACATTCATTTGAAGTGTAGACGAGGAATACATAACACTTCGCAAATCATATTATATCTTACCATGAAACATAGAAATGAGATGGGATATCGCGTTTTAAGTAACATTAGAAATCTATTGCTACGATACGTAGACATCTGCAAACGCTTTCTCCTTGCAAGGAAGTGTCGCATTTACATTCATTTGAATCGTAGACGAGGAATGCATAACACTTCGCAAATCATATTATGTCTCACCATGAAACATAGAAATGAGATGCGACATCGCGTTCTAACAAGCATTAGAACACTACTGCTACGATAGGTAGACATTTGCAAACGCTATTTCCTTGCAAGGAAGTGTCGCATTTACATTCATTTGAAGTGTAGACGAGGAATACATAACACTTCGCAAATCATATTATACCTTACCATGAAACACAGAAATGAGATGCGACATCGCGTTTTAAGAAGCATCAGAAATCCATTGCTACGATACGTAGACATCTGCAAACGCTATTTCCTAGCGAGGAAGTGTCGCATTCACATTCATTTGAAGTGTAGACGAGGAATACATGACACTTCGCAAATCATATTTTATCTTACCATGAAACATAGAAATGAGATGCGATATCGCGTTTTAAGAAGCATTAGAAATCTGTTGCTACGATACTTAGACATCTGCAAACGCTATTTCCTAGCAAGGAAGTGTCGCATTTACATTCATTTGAAGTGTAGACGAGGAATACATGACACTTCGCAAATCATATTGTATCTTACCATGAAACATAGAAATGACATGCGATATCGCGTTTTAAGAATCATAAGAACTCTATTGCTACTATACGCAGACTTCTGCAAACGCCATTTCCTTGCAAGGAAGTGTCGCATTTACATTCATTTGAAGTGTAGACGAGGAATAAATGACACTTCGCAAATCATATTATATCTTACCATGAAACATAGAAATGAGATGCGATATCGCGTTTTAAGAAGCTTCAGAAATCCATTGCTACGATACGCAGACATCTGCAAACGCCATTTCCTTGCAAGAAAGTGTCGCATTTACATTCATTTGAAGTGTAGACGAGGAATACATGACACTTCGCAAATCGTATTATATATTACCATGAAACATAGAAATGAGATGCGATATCGCGTTTTAAGAAGCATCAGAAATCCATTGCTACGATACGTAGACATCTGCAAAAGCTATTTCCTTGCAAGGAAGTGTCGCATTTACATTCATTTGAAGTGTAGACGAGGAATACATGACACTTCGCAAATCGTATTATATATTACCATGAAACATAGAAATGAGATGCGATATCGCGTTTTAAGAAGCATCAGAAATCCATTGCTACGATACGTAGACATCTGCAAAAGCTATTTCCTTGCAAGGAAGTGTCGCATTTACATTCATTTGAAGTGTAGACGAGGAATACATGACACTTCGCAAATCGTATTATATATTACCATGAAACATAGAAATGAGATGCGATATCGCGTTTTAAGAAGCATCAGAAATCCATTGCTACGATACGTAGACATCTGCAAAAGCTATTTCCTTGCAAGGAAGTGTCGCATTTACATTCATTTGAAGTGTAGACGAGGAATACATAACACTTCGCAAATCATATTATACCTTACCATGAAACATAGAAATGAGATGCGATATCGCGTTTTAAGTAACATTAGAAATCTATTGCTACGATACATAGACATCTGCAAACGCTATTTCCTTGCAAGGAAGTGTCGCATTTACATTCATTTGAAGTGTAGACGAGGAATACATAACACTTCGCAAATCATATTATATCTTACCATGAAACATAGAAATGAGATGCGATATCGCGTTTTAAAAAGCATTAGAACTCTATTGCTACGATGCGTAGACATCTGCAGACGCTATTTCCTAGCAAGGAAGTGTCGCATTTACATTCATTTGAAGTGTAGACGAGGAATACATGACACTTCGCAAATCATATTTTATCTTACCATGAAACATAGAAATGGGATGCGATATCGCGTTTTAAGAAGCATTAGAACACTATTGCTAGGATACCTAGACATCTGCAGGCGCTATTTCCTTGCAAGGAAGTGTCGCATTTACATTCATTTGAATCGTAGACGAGGAATACATGATACTTCGCAAATCATTTTATATCTTACCATGAAACATAGAAATGAGATGCGATATCGCGTTTTAAGAAGCATTAGAAATCTATTGCTACGATACGTAGACATCTGCAATCGCTATTTCCTAGCGAGGAAGTGTCGCATTCACATTCATTTGAAGTGTAGACGAGGAATGCATAACACTTCGCAAATCATATTATATCTTTCCATGAAACATAGAAATGAGATGCGATATCGCGTTTTAAAAAGCATTAGAACTCTATTGCTACGATGCGTAGACATCTGCAGACGCTATTTCCTAGCAAGGAAGTGTCGCATTTACATTCATTTGAAGTGTAGACGAGGAATACATGACACTTCGCAAATCATATTTTACCTTACCATGAAACATAGAAATGTGATGCGATATCTCATTTTAAGAAGCATTAGAAATCTATTGCTACGATACGTAGACATCTGCAAACGCTATTTCCTAGCGAGGAAGTGTCGCATTCACATTCATTTGAAGTGTAGACGAGGAATACATGACACTTCGCAAATCATATTTTATCTTACCATGAAACATAGAAATGAGATGCGATATCGCGTTTTAAGAAGCATTAGAAATCTGTTGCTACGATACTTAGACATCTGCAAACGCTATTTCCTAGCAAGGAAGTGTCGCATTTACATTCATTTGAAGTGTAGACGAGGAATACATGACACTTCGCAAATCATATTGTATCTTACCATGAAACATAGAAATGACATGCGATATCGCGTTTTAAGAATCATAAGAACTCTATTGCTACTATACGCAGACTTCTGCAAACGCCATTTCCTTGCAAGGAAGTGTCGCATTTACATTCATTTGAAGTGTAGACGAGGAATAAATGACACTTCGCAAATCATATTATATATTACCATGAAACATAGAAATGAGATGCGATATCGCGTTTTAAGAAGCATCAGAAATCCATTGCTACGATACGTAGACATCTGCAAAAGCTATTTCCTTGCAAGGAAGTGTCGCATTTACATTCATTTGAAGTGTAGACGAGGAATACATGACACTTCGCAAATCGTATTATATATTACCATGAAACATAGAAATGAGATGCGATATCGCGTTTTAAGAAGCATCAGAAATCCATTGCTACGATACGTAGACATCTGCAAAAGCTATTTCCTTGCAAGGAAGTGTCGCATTTACATTCATTTGAAGTGTAGACGAGGAATACATAACACTTCGCAAATCATATTATACCTTACCATGAAACATAGAAATGAGATGCGATATCGCGTTTTAAGTAACATTAGAAATCTATTGCTACGATACATAGACATCTGCAAACGCTATTTCCTTGCAAGGAAGTGTCGCATTTACATTCATTTGAAGTGTAGACGAGGAATACATAACACTTCGCAAATCATATTATATCTTACCATGAAACATAGAAATGAGATGGGATATCGCGTTTTAAGAAGCATTATAACTCTATTGCTACGATACGTAGACATCTGCAAACGCTTTCTCCTTGCAAGGAAGTGTCGCATTTACATTCATTTGAATCGTAGACGAGGAATGCATAACACTTCGCAAATCATATTATGTCTCACCATGAAACATAGAAATGAGATGCGACATCGCGTTCTAACAAGCATTAGAACACTACTGCTACGATAGGTAGACATTTGCAAACGCTATTTCCTTGCAAGGAAGTGTCGCATTTACATTCATTTGAAGTGTAGACGAGGAATACATAACACTTCGCAAATCATATTATACCTTACCATGAAACACAGAAATGAGATGCGACATCGCGTTTTAAGAAGCATCAGAAATCCATTGCTACGATACGTAGACATCTGCAAACGCTTTTTCCATGCAAGAAAGTGACGCATTTACATTCATTTGAAGTGTAGACGACGGATACATAACACTTCGCAAATCATATTATACCTTACCATGAAACATAGAAATGCGATATCGCGTTTTAAGAATCATAAGAACTCCATTGCAACGATACGTAGACATCTGCAGACGCTATTTCCTAGCAAGGAAGTGTCGCATTTACATTCATTTGAATCGTAGACGAGGAATACATGATACTTCGCAAATCATTTTATATCTTACCATGAAACATAGAAATGAGATGCGATATCGCGTTTTAAGAAGCACTAGAAATCTATTGCTACGATACGTAGACATCTGCAATCGCTATTTCCTAGCGAGGAAGTGTCGCATTCACATTCTTTTGAAGTGTAGACGAGGAATGCATAACACTTCGCAAATCATATTATATCTTTCCATGAAACATAGAAATGAGATGCGATATCGCGTTTTAAAAAGCATTACAACTCTATTGCTACGATACGTAGACATCTGCAGACGCTATTTCCTAGCACGGAAGTGTCGCATTTACATTCATTTGAAGTGTAGACGAGGAATACATGACACTTCGCAAATCATATTTTACCTTACCATGAAACATAGAATTGTGATGCGATATCTCATTTT